>NW_005872154.1:30224-38242 GCF_000147115.1 Myotis lucifugus
TCAACCCCACACATGTATGAACCAATCCGCTAATGCAATACACAATTATAACAGGAGGGCCCATGTAACCCACACAAGAGACATTCCTGGAGCACCCAGCACTGATGAACAAGGAGAATGTACATCTACTACATAAGTCCATCCTATCAAGACTGCATGCATACATATCTCCTTAATACATAGGAACAAACACAAAAGGCAAACAAAATGTAGACATGAAAAAATATGCCTTAGTGAAAGAACAGAAAAAAAATCCATAAAAGGAGATAAATGAAATGGAGGCAAGCAAATTACCCTATATAGAGTTTTTTTAAAAAAATGCATATAAGAATGCTTGAGGAATGTACTGAGAACTTCAACAGCATAAAAAATAACAGAAACTATACAAAAGTATCAGTCATAAATGAACAATACAATTGATGAAACGAAGAATACACTAGAAGGAATAAATAGTAGGTTAGATGAAGCAGAGGATCAAATCAGCGATTTGGTATACAAGGTAGCAGAAAACAACAAAACAGAAAAGCAAATAGAAAAAAAATAAAGGATATGATAATAGTTTAAGGTACCTTTGGGACTACTTAAAGCATAACAACTTCCACATATAGCAGTAACAGAAGGAGAAGAGAACAATCAAGGAATCAAGAACCTTTGTGAAGAAAAGAGACACACAAGTCCAGGAATCACAGAGTCTCAAACAAGATGAACCAAAAGAGTCCTACACCAAGACACATCATAATTAAAATGACAAAGGGTAAAGACAAATAATTTTAAAAGCTATAAGAGAAAGGCAATTAGTTATCAATAAGGGAACTCCCATTAAGACTGTCAGCTGGTTTCTTAACAGAAATATTACAGGCCAGAAGGGATTGGCATGAAATATTCAAAGTGATGAAAAGCAAGGACCTACAACCAAGACTAATTGGCCCAGCAAGGCTATCATTTAAAACTAGAGGCCCAACGCACAAAATTCTGCAAGAGTAGGCCTTCCTTCCCCTGGCTGCCGGCACTGGCTTCCCTCTGGCACCCAGGACCTGGGCTTCCCTTGCAGCCCTGGCTTCATCCAGAAGGTCGTCTGGTTTAATTAGCATATTACACTTTTATTACTATAGATTAGAGGATAAATAAAAACCTTCTCAGACAGGAAAAAGCTAAAGTTCATTACCACCAACACAGCATTACATGAAATGTAAAATGATCTTCTTTAAGGAGCAGCAGCGTTATAAGAAAAAAATAAAGGAATATATTTAAAAGAAAAAAATGGCAATAAATATGTAATCACTTTACATGTAAAGGGCTTAAATGCTCCAATCAAAAGACAGGACAGCTGAATGGGGGGGAAAAGACCCATATATATGCTGTCTACAAGAGATACACCTAGGAGTGGCAGATACACAGAGATTATAAGTAAAGGGCTGGAGAAAGATATTTCTTTATTTAAAACAGTATTCCCTTTTTAAAATATGTTTTTATTATTTGTTTTTTGGTTTGGTTTTGTTTTTTGGTTATTTTTTGTTTGTTGTTTTTTTTAGAAAGAGGAAGAAACAGGGAGAGTGAAACATTGATGAGAGAGAGAAAATCAATCAGCTGCATCCTACATGCCCCCTACTTGGAATCAAGTTCATTACCTGGGCACATGCCTTGACCTGGAATCAAACTGGTTACCTCTGGCTGCATGGATAATGATCCTCCAACTGAGCCACAATCAGCCAGGAAAAAGATATTTCTTGCAAATGGAAATGAAAAAAAGAAAAAAAAACTAGAGTAGCAATACTTACAGCTGACAAAATAGATTTTCAAACAGGAGACAAAGAAGGACACTACATAATGATAAGGGGATCAATTTAGTAAAAAATATGTCTTATAATTAATTATGCATCAAAAATTGGAAGACCTAAACATATACAGAAAATCTCCATGGTTATAAAGTTAGAGATCAACAGTAACACAACCATAGTAAGGAACACCCCATTGACATCAATGGATAGATATTCCAGAAAGAAAATCAATAAGTAAACAGTGGCCTTAAATGACACACTAGATCAGATGGATTGAATTGATATCCACAGAGTTTTTTCACCCCAAAGCAGCAGAATATACAATCTTTTCAAGTGAACATGGGATCTTTTCTAGAGTAGACCATGTTAGGCCACAGAACATGTCTCTATAAATTTAAGGAGATTGAAATTATATTCATATTCTCTGACCACAATGGTATGCAATTAGAAAACAATCACAAGTAAAGACCTGAAAAACACACAAAGATATGAGGGCTAATTAATGTGTCACTAAACAATAAATGAAGGTTAACAATGAGGTAAAGGAAGAAATACTGTGAAAGAAATGAAAATGAGAACACAACAATCTAAAGTCTATGAGAATCAGTAAAAGCAGTCATAAGAGGGAAATTCATAGCATTACAGGCCTACATCAAGAAACAAAGCAAATCTTTAAAAAATAATTTAAATTTACACTTAAAGGAACCAGAAAAAAAACAAATGAACAACAACAACAAAAAAAAACCCTAACAAAGCCAAAGTGAGTAGAGGGGAAAAACAAACAAACAAACAATAAAGATCAGCCTTAGCCGGTGTGGCTTTGTTAGTTGGGTGCACGAAAAGGTTGCTGGATTGATTCCCAGTCAGGGCACATGCCTGTGTGGTTAGCTCTATCTTTGGTAGGAGGCATGAAGGAGGCAACTGACCAATATTTTACTCTTAAATGATCTCTCTCTCTCTCTCTCCCTCTTCCACCTCCCTCTCCCTTCTTTTCTCTCTAAAATTCAATAAACTATTATTTTAAATAAATAAATAATAAATACAGACCAGAGCAGAAATAAATGAAACAGAGTCTAAAAAATACAACCCAAAGTTCAATGAAACCAAGAGCTGATTCTTTCAAAAGATAAATAAAATTTTCAAATTTTAACCAGATTCCTTAATAAAAAAAAGAGAGGACCCAAAATAAATAAAATCATAAATTAAAGAGGAGCAGTAACACTGGCCCTATAGAAATACAAGAAATTGTAAGAAAATATGAAAAACTACATTGCAAGAAACTGAGCAAACTGGACAAAGTAGATAAATTCCTAGAAACATGCAATCTTTCAAAACTGAATAAGGAAGACACAGAGAATCTAAATAGACAGATTACAACAAGTGAAATTGAAGCAGTAATTTACAAAACAAAACAAAACAAAACAAAACAAAACAAAACAAAAAAACAACAACATACAATAGTCCAGGACCAGATAGTTTCATAGGCAAATTTTACCAAATATTCAAAGAACTAACACCAATCCTTCTTAAACTATTCTAAAAAAAACTCAATAGTAAGGATGAATCTCAAGCTCAATTTACAAGACCAGCATTATCCTAATTTAAAAAAAAACAAACAGATAAAGACACTACAAAGAAAGAAAATTATAGGCCAATATCCCTGATGAACATTGATGCTAAAATCCTCCAAAAAATATTAACTCACTATATCCAACAATACATTAAAAATATCATACAAAATGGTCAAGTGTGGTTTATTCTCGGGATACCAGATTTGTACACTTTCTGCAAATAAATAAATCTGATACAATGCATAAATAAAATTAAGAATAAAAATCATATGTTCATATAAATAGATACAGAAAAATAATTTTATAAAATCCAGCACCCTTTTATAATACTCTCAGCAAAGTGGGAATAGAGAGAACATTCCTCAACATAATAAAGGCCATCTATGGCAAACCAGCATCCAACATCATTCTCAATTGGCCAATAGTAAAAGCGTTTCTCTTAAGACTGGAGACAAGGCAGGGATGTCTGCTTTCACCACTCTTATTCAATGTAGTACTGAAGTTCTAGCCACAGCAATCAGACAAGAAGAAAAAATAAAAGACATTCAAATTGGAAAAGAGGAAGTAAAGCTATCATTATTTGCAGATGACATGATGATGTATAGATAGAACCCAAAAGTTTTCCATCAAAATACTACTAGAACTGGTAAATTAATTCAGTAAAATGAAAAGATATTAAATATATATCCTTTAATCAATTGCATTTCTATGCACCAATAATAAACTCTCAGGAAGGGAAATTTGAAAACAACACTATTTACATTTTTATAACAAATAAAATAAAAACACCCAGGAATAAATTTAACCAAAGATGAAAAATACCTGTACATGAAAAATTATGAGATGCTGAAGAAGGAAATTGAAGAAGATACAAATTTGTGGAAGCATATATTATGTTCATGGGTAGAAATAATTAACATCATTAATATGTCTATACTACCTAATGCAATTTATAGATTCAATGCAATTCCTACCAAAATACTAATGGAATATTTCACATAACTAAAACAAATAACCCCAAAATTAATATATAGCTACAAAAGACCCCAGATAGCTATAGCTATCTAGAGAAAGACAAGCAAATTTGGATGATCATGCTACCTGATATCAAACTAAATAAGGCCATAGTCATTAAAATAGCATCGTCATTAAAACATTGATAAAAATCAATGAAAAAGAATCAAGAACTTAGAGATAAACCTACACTCTTATTTTCCATTAATATTTGACAAAAGAGGCAAGAACATACAATGAATTACAGATAGTCCATTCACTTAATGATGTTGGGAATATTGGACATATAGTTGCAAAAATGAAAGACCACCTTCTTATACCATGCTCAAGAATAAATTCAAAATGGATTAAAGACTTAAATGTTAGACTCAAAACCATAAAAATCATAGAAGAAAACATAGGCATTTAAGTCTTGGACCTTTTTCATAGCAATATATGAAATATATATATATATATGTATATATATATATATATATATATATATATATATATATATATCCTCAGACTAGGGAAATGCAAGAAAAAAATAAATGGGAATACATGAAACTAAAAGTTTTTACACAGCAAAGGAAACCTTCAACAAAATGAAAAAACAATCCACTGAATGAGAGAAGATATTCGCCAATGACACATCTCATAAGGGGTTAATGTTTAAATTTTTTAAAGTACTTATAAAACTGAACACCAAAAAACAACAACAATCCAATTACAAAATGGGCAAAGGCTCTGAATAGAACTTTCTCCAAAGAAGACATACAGATGGCCAATAGACATATGAAAAGATGCTCAGCATTGCTAATCATCCAAAAAGTACAAATTTTAACCACAATGAGATCTCAACCCACAACTGTCAAAATGGCTCTCATCAATAAATCAACAAACAAGTGCTGGTGAGGGCATGGAAAAAGGAGAACCTTCATTCATTATTGGTTGGAATGCAGATTTCTGCAGCCACTGTGAAGAACAGTATGGAATTTTCTCAAAATTTAAAAATAGAACTGCTTTATTACCCAGGGACTATATATTTCTGGGAATATACCTGAAGAAACCTGAAACATTAATTAAAAAGACTATATATACCTCTATATTCATTGCAGCATTATATACAATTGCCAAGATTTGGAAGCAGCCAAAGTGCTGATCAGTAGATGAGTGGATAAAAAAGCTGTGGTACATATACACAATGGAATATTACTTGGCCATAAAGAATAAAGGAAATCTCACCATTGTATCTGCATGGATGGAACTGGAGGGTATTATACTAAATGAAGTAAGCCAGTCAGAGAAAGGAAAATACCATATGATTTCACTCATATGTGGAATTTAATGAAAAAAAATGAACTAACAAACAAAATGGAAACAGACTCGTAGATACAGAGAACAGACTGACATCTGTCAGACCAAAGAGGTAGTTGGGCTAGGTAGTAAAGGTAAAGGAATGAAGCAAAAAAACCACAAAACTGATAGACAGCAGTGCTGATTTCCAGAGGGAAATTGGAGTTGAGGGCTAGGAGAAGGTAAAGGGGGTATAAATGGTGATGGAATAAGACTTGACTTGGGGTAGTGAACATACAATACAATGTAAAGATGCTTTATCGTGAGGCTGCGGTGTGCACAGGGGTGGGTTTTGGCTCATCCTCTGAGCTCCAGCCTGGCCCCTCCTGCTGTGGCCCCTGGCCCCCTGTCTGCCAGCAGCCCTGCTCCCACCACTGCCACTCCCATGCACTGATGGCACCAGCCCCGCTCACACCCACTGATGGCACAGAGAGATTGGGGCTGGCACCAGCAGCAGGTGCGAGCCGGGCCGTTGCCAGCAGTGGGTGCGAGAGGTGGCTGCTGGCCCTGATTGCCTCTCAGGAGCAGGGGAAGGTGGAGAAGCCCTGAGGGACAATCGAGGCAGGCACCCACCACTCCCACTCACTGCTGGCAGCGGGTGTAAGCAGAAGCTCCAGCGCCAGCAGCAGGTGTGAGCAGGGCCAGCACGGGCAGCAGGTGCGAACACTCGGCAGGACTGCAGCACGTGGGAGCAAAAAATTTTCAGTAACTGCCAGAGGCTAGCCTCAATGACAGCGACCTACGCTCCGCCTTGGTCTGGCACTCGCACTCACCTGCTCCACCATCTTGCCACAGCCGATGCCCACCATGTTCCATGCTTGCTGCCTGCTGCTGACTCCTGCCATGTTCTGTGCGCACCCCCTGGTTGTCAACACACCTCATAGCAACTGGTTGTTCAGTTGTTTGGTTGATGGGTTGTTCCGCCATTCGGTCTATTTGCATATTAGGGTTTTATATATATAGATTGTATCACTGAAAACTACACAATTTTTAAGCGATATCATTCCAATAAAATTAATTAAAAATAAATAAAGTGAGGAGAGAACTGAAAGGTTTGGAGTGGGCAGGGGTCATGTACCTATGACATGAGGCAATAATATATCAAAAGAGATTTTATTCCAGGCACCTGGGTGCAGGTCGGCTGAGTCTGACAAAATGGAGTCAGTGAAGAGAGCAGGGAGAGATAGGTTTTTATTCATTTTTGCTGGCTGTAAGCCACTCTACTGACATAAGGGTCTGGTTCATCCTTGGTTCCTCCCAGCATCAGATAGCTAGTGGTTATCTGGGCTATGTGGTGCTCAAGGCTGCAAGATTTTTGCTAAGCACTATAAGTTTTTCTCTGCCCTGTTTTATTCTCTTTAACCCTTTCAGTCCTGTCTTAAAGGGTATATATCAAGGAAAATAAGGGGGATGGGTCGTCATTCTCTGCACTGCTTCCTACGTGGGAGGGGCTGTCTTGGATGTCTAAGGAGTAAATTCAGATTATTTCCTGGGATATAGGCCTTTACCTGGGTAAGGACAAATTGTCATACTGTCTTAACTAGGACTTGTAATTTTGTTTGTATAAACTTGGCAACTAATTTTAAAATGCAGGGACTGAGGAGTAGGAGTAGGAGAAAAAGTGTTAGGGAGCCTATAAGGAGGTAAAAGCCAGGTTAATTTGGGCAGAGCTGCTTGTAGGCTAGACCATATGGACTGCTCTATGCTGTCCTGACTGATCTCCTTGAGCCATTGAATATTCTGTAGAATCTGTTGTGTATTTTTTTTTCTTTATTTGACCTGTAGAGTTTAGATAAAAACAACAGGAGGTGTTAACAATTAAACAAACCCTTCCCTCTTTGGCTAAAAGATAGTCTAGGGCAGTGGTCGGCAAATTTCGGCTCGCAAGCCACATGCGGCTCTTTGGCCCCTTGAGTGTGGCTCTTCCTAAGCCTTAGGAGTACCCTAATTAAGTTAATAACAATGTACCTACCTATATAGTTTAAGTTTAAAAAATTTGGCTCTCAAAAGAAATTTCAATCGTTGTACTGTTGATATTTGGCTCTGTTGACTAATGAGTTTGCCAACCACTGGTCTAGGGGAGAGGGAGGGGACCATTTTAGGGATATAAGAGATCTGTGAGATTTAGAAGCACTATGAAAGTAAACAAATAGATGTGATCTGAAGAGAAATTCTGTAAATTGCCCTGGAACCAGAGGTCTGTAATGAGTTCCAAAATATCTTGCACTGTTGGATGGGATAGTCTGTGCCAGGTGGGGGAATTATCACTAACAATCTGCAGGAATTGTGAAAGTCATAATTTATTTTGTCATTTGGCTGA
>NW_005872154.1:38498-75593 GCF_000147115.1 Myotis lucifugus
CGCAGTGCTTAGAGCAGCGGTTCTCCATCTGTGGGTCGCGACACCTTTGGGGGTCGCACGTCTCTATCACAGGGGTCGCCTATGCCCATCGGAAAACACATATATAATTACATATCGGTTTTGAGATTTAGTCTACTATGCTATAATGATGTTCAATTTGTAACAATGAATATTGGGGGTCACCACAACATGAGGGTCTGTATTAAAGGGTCGCGACATGAGGAAGGTTGAGAACCTCTGGCTTAGAGGGAAATGCATAGCTGTGGATGCTAACCTTCCGCCGGAGACACTGGAAGAGGAAGAGCAGAGGGAAGAAGGGGAAACTACAGGAGCGTTTCAAACAGGAACGTTGGAAACAGAGAATATAAAAACAAAGGAAAAGTGAGACCAAAAGCTGGTTCTACAGAAAGATCGACAAAACCGACAAATCTTTGGTTAGACTGACCAAGGAAAGAAGGGAAGGCTGGAATTACCAGGATCAGAAATGAAAGAAGAAACTTATGAACAAAAATAGATACAGTGGCAGAGCTGCCTCGAACAGACCGTCAAACTGCAGCGGGAAGGCCGGGGAGGGTTGGGGGGCAGGAGGGGAGGGTAAAGAGACCAACCGAAGGACTTGTATGCATGCATATGAGCATAACCAATGGACATAAGACACTGGGGGGTAGGGGAGGCCGGGGGATTGTCAAGGGCGGGGAAAAAAAAAAGGGAGACATATGTAATACTCTTTGTAATACTTTAAGCAATAAAAAAAAATAAAAAATAATAATAAATTAAAAAAAGAAAAAGAAAAGGTGGAGTAGGAGGAGGAGGCGGGAATAAGCCTAGCAGTCTGTTCCCAGGCCTCTAGTCGCTTGGATTTAAAACTGCCACATTTTTTCCTTAGAGATAATATGCTAATGTTTGGGTGATAATGAGTTCAGGTTCTGCTAGTAGCCAAACTGTTTGTAGTTTTGCAGTAAAGAAAGTTGTTCTTTGGGAAGGGGTGTGTGTGTGAGAAGGCGCTGAGGTCAGAGCACTCTTCAGAGCATTAAAGGGGTGAGAATGCTGGCCTTGGGATCTAAAGCCTCAGTGAGGAGTCACTTTACCATGTTATGTTATAGAGGAGCTTTGTGAGAAGACTGAAGTTGGGAACTCAGAGGCCAGAGTACCTAGGGAGCCCAAGAAAGGAGAGTATTTCTTGTTTAGAGGAAGGGGCAGTGATGGAGGAGATAAGGCGTTTACCGTCTAAGGAATGGTGTGGCTTTGTGGGGGTGAGAGTGAAACTGAAGTAGGTGATTGTTGTTTGGTACAACTGGGCTTTATGAGGGGATGTCTGTACTGTTTCAGTCAGGCAAAAAGAGTGGATAAGGGTTATTTAGTAAGATGCAGTGTAAAGGTGAGGTGGCTAATGACTGTGAGACTAATCTGTCAACCCCCACAATAGAGACTGAGGAGTGGACAGGGTCCCAGCGAATTCAGAGAGGACAGAATAAGTGGCCCAGTGTCAATTAAAAAGGAGATCAGTTTACCTGCCACCACAATCATTACCCAAGGCTCTGTCCTGGTGATGTAAGTCTGTGGGGCCTTGTCAGGGCCTGGGTAGCTTGAGTCTTCAGTGGCCAGTCCCAGGAGGTCTGGGAGCTCCAAACAAGATCCAGAGGGCAACCTTGCTGAGGTCCGACCTGGAGGGGCCAGACTACAGTCTGATCTCCAGTGGTCTTCCCTCCCGCATTTGGGCAGGACCCAGGTGGGGGTCTCAGGTTTGGGCAGGATTTGGTCCAGTGTCCTCTCTTGTATTTGAAGCATGGGCCTGGAGGAGGCTTAGCCCCTGACTTACTCTTATTTGGAGGACCAACGTTTCATTTGGGGTTCATGAGAGTGGTGGCTAGGAGCTGAAAGGCCTTCGTCTGGGCCTCAGCCTTGGCCTGATCTCATCTTTGTTTTTGGATTTGGGTCTCCTTGTCTTTATTATTAAAGACCTTAAAGGTCATGTTTAAAAGGTCTCCTTGGCGGGGTTTTCCTTCCGGGCTAATAGGGTTAAGATTGCTGTATTTTCTCATGGCCTGTGTAAGGCGAGAGAAGAAGACTGCTGGATTTTCATGTCTTTCCTGGGTGACCTCTGGTAATTTTTTTTTAATTAACTGTTTTGTGGGCTGCCTTTCTCAGTCCTTCTAGCAGGTAGAGAACTATGTAGTCTCAAGACCTGCGACTTGCCTGTCCTTTCTGATAGTTTCATTGTGGGTCCCTGTTAGGGGCCTACTGGTGGAGGGTATTCCCTTCGCCCTGGGCATGAAGCCAGATTTGGTGCCAGCAATCTCTCAAAGGGGGCACTTTAAGGCTAATGCCGGAGTGGAGGGAGAAGAGCCGAAAACTGCTCTGGAGCTGGTGTGAGATGAGGTGGTGGCAGTGGGATCCACTGGGTAGGGTGGCAGACTATCAGGCTGCTGAGACTGAGGAGTTGAAAGGGGGACCGGGGATGGGGGACCAGGGATGGTTGGTCAGCAATGAGTGGATTGAAAAAAATTTAGCCCATCTACACAATGGAATACTATGCTGCTATAAAAAGGAAGGAACTCCTACCATTTGCGACAGCATGGATGGAGCTGGAGAGCATTGTGCTAAGTGAAATAAGTCAGTCAGAGAAAGATAAATATCACATGATCTCACTTATTTGTGGTTTATAATGAACAACATAAACCAATGAACAAAAATAGATCTAGAGACAGAGAAACATCAATCAGACCGTCAAACCTCAGAGGGAAGTTAGGAGAGGGTGGGAGTAAGGGGGAGAGATCAACCAAAGGACGTGTATGCATGCATATAAGCATAAGTGATGGACGCAGACAACAGGGGGTGAGGGTGAGGGCAGGACTGGGGGGATGGAGGACAATGGGGGGATAAGGATACATTTGTAATACCTTAATCAATAAAGAAAAAAAGGGAAAAAAGTGATGGAGGAGGAGGATTTGAGATCCTCTGGGGACTTAGAGTGAAGAAGAAAAATTTGTGAGGGAGAGCAGCTGTTACAGAGAGAAGGATGTGTCCTTGAGTGTAAAAAAAAAAAAAGTCTGGATATACAGGCTCTCAGACCACTTGCCTTGCCTGCAGCACAATTGTCAAGGTCAGTTAGGATTTGGAAACCAAAGTGCCGTTTTACTGAGGCCAGAAGTCCTGCGCGAATTCTAGGGTCTGAAGTCTTTTAAGTAGACAGCCCAGGGGTGAGGTGCGGGGGAAAGGCCAAAGGCAAGTTTCCCCATGGTGACAAGCTATGGCTTAAGGTTTGTTCTACGTGAAGTTAAAGTGGAGAAAGGCTTCCCCATCTTCCCCTAATGTTCACAAGAAACAGAGGAGCCCTCCCTCCAAGACAGACCTCCCTGTTAGGAGAGTGAGTGAGGAATCCTGGTTCCCCCAGAAGACTTGTCCGGATCAGTGCTGGATTTCCATGGGGCCAGCTGAACAGTATCAGCCCCAAGCCTGGCTCCAAACCCAAAATTACAAGACAGTCCCAGACGTGGGAAAACAGACTAAAGCCACTTACCTATGAATTTATGCCCTGTGTTGATGGAGGAGGAGGCAAGGCAAGGAGAGGTCCGCTATCCAGTCACAGGCAAGACCCAGACGGGTCCGGAGGAAGGCTAGGGGGAGCCAAGTAAGTGTCACGAGTTCAGCAGAAGTTGAGCCATGTGGGAGCATGGCTGGGAGCTTCCTGGTACACACGGGGAGCTCAGGAGCTCATGATCACGGTCTCTCTGAGTGCCAAGTGCCCGGTTGCTGGAACCTTGCAATGGCTCTTACCGGTCCCCTCACTAGACCTTCCCGGGTTTTTGGCACCAAATGAAAGGTTCAGAGTGGGTGGGTGTCACACACCTATGACATGAGGTCATGATGTATCAAAAGAGATTTTATTCCAGGCACCTGGGTGCAGGTGGGCTGAGTCCAACAAAATGGAGTCAGAGAAGAGAGCAGGGAGAGATAGGTTTTTATTAATTTTTGCTGGCTGTAAGCCACACTACTGACGTAAGGGTCTGGTCTGTCTTTGGTTCCTCCCAGCATCAGATGGCTAGTGGTTATCTGGGCTATGGGTTGCTCAAGGCTGCAAGCTTTCTGCAAGATAACTGCTAAGTACAATAAGTTTTTCTCTGCCCCGTTTTATTCTCTTTAACCCTTTCAAGAACCAGGTTTGAACAATGAGCAATTAGTGCTCTAAAAAGTAGCCACCTATTTTCTGGCAGCTTCTAAATTTGAGGTATAAAGTTTGTTTTATTGGTCCCTCACCTCAACACATGCAGAGTGGGGTGAAGATGGGCTTACAGTTGTGAGTAAAGAAAACACAGAGTTTATTCTTGTATTGTTATTTATTAATTATTTTATTATATTCCATACAAACTGTAAGCCTACTTTTGCCAACCCCTGTTTATGTGAGAGCTACCACTCGAGCTTCAGTCCTTGCTGTCCTTCCAATAGCCTGGTAAACTCTTATCATGTCTTTTACTTTTGTTTATTCTTTTTGAGCTGCTATAATAAAAATGCCACAGATGGGGAGGCTTAACCGAAAGTATTTATTTGTTACTGTTCTGGAGTCTGAGAAGTCCCATATCAAAGTGCAGGAAGATAGGTTGGTTTTTGGTGTGTGCTGTGGTCCTGATTCATAGTCAGTCCTCTTCTTGATGCATCTTCATGTGGCAGGAGAGATGAGAGAGCTCTCTGGAGTCGCTTTCATAACAATGCTAATTTTATTTATAATCTAATCACTTCCCCAAAATCTCACCTTGTAATACCATTATTTGGGACTTAGGATTTCAACATATGAAATTTAGAAAGACACAAATAGTCACTACATAGCACGTAGCCTTGTTTAGAGTCTTTCTGACTCTATTCCCAGAAGGAGCTTAATAAGACTAAGTATTAACGCATGCTTCTGACTTGATACCTCAGTTCTCTATGTCTGCTGGCAGCGGAGACAAGGGCAATCTTAGGTACCAACAGTGACTGTGGCATCTGGAAGAAAATTGGGTGCTTAACTTGGCATATTTCCTTTTGTGACACAGCCACTCTCTATTTCATTTCTTTATTTTTCAGTATTGACCTTAGCAGAAAACAACACCAAAAAAAAAGGAAAATATTTTGTGTCACCCCTATCATGTGATAGGCAGAGAAAACATTGTGCTCAGTTATTGTGGCAAAGGGCAACTGGCCATGCTCTGTTTGAAGAAAACTAACAGAAACAAAATACACATAAATGACATAGGCTATGTATGGCAATCTGAACACACCCAATGTCTGTGTGGTTGCTGGTTCCAGTAAGGCAAGACTTGGGGGCTGCTATTATGGGCCTGAAATGTGAGGAAATTGGTCAAGGCCACAGCCCTTTAAATGTTCTTTTACTACAAGTAAAATTAAGGCTTTTCAGGAAAAGGGAGCCTCTGTGATCAATGAAGGTTTAATCTCCCTCCTTTGATCATAAAAAATATTTCTTTTCTAATTTTAAACCCTGCTTCTAATACTATACTTCTAGCTCTTACCATATTGTGGGAGATAAAGGCTTCTATGCTTTTCTTTTTTACCAAGTCTTGGGTTGGTGACACTCAAACCCTTCCATCATGGATGTTTATGAACAGATCACCTGGTTTTGACAGTGATTAACTCCTGGCTCATTGACACTCAGACAATGGATGTGTGGGCCAGAAGCAGAGAAAAAGGCTTCTATGGCTGAGACTGGACACGCCAACGGGTGTGGCACTATATTGCCCACATTAGAGGAGCAAGGATATTACAAATCGCTCATTTCCTGCAAATGTACAAATCTACTAGAAGGTGAACTCCAGTGAAAATATGACTAAACTTTAAATGTATATTAACATGAAACGTATTAGCTTGTTCAGACATTGATGTATCTGATATCACTCAGAAGAGAAAAATATGATTTTTATCTGAGGTGTTTATATAATCAACTGATTCACTGCCATCTCTGATATCCAATTATCATTTATTGAAAATATACTATTTAAAACTATTTTAGTCTTTGTTCCCAGTTGGTAAGAAAAACATCTATAAATTTGACTACATTGTTTGCTATCAGTTTCGTAAAATATGTCTAATGTTCTAGTTTATTTTTGTGAAAGTATTTTAACCTATCCCATCAACCCTTAAATAGGGGTGGGAAAACTTTTTTCAACCAAGGGCCATTTGGATATTTATAACATTATTTGCTTAACATAATTCACTTAATTTAAATGTATGTTGCTATGAAAATAACTCCTAGATTTATTGAATTTCAAGTCCCACCTGGGGCTGCTTTGGCAGGGCCAGACCAAGTGATTTTGCAGGCCTTATATGGCCTGGGTTCTGGATGTTCCTCACCCCTGCTTTAAATGATTTTCTAAGGCAAAGTGAACATGGCTGTTTTCTTTCTCACAAATTTAACGTAAATCATAAATATCTCATTGATATCATTAACACTAGAAACAGGAGACATTGCTAAACATTTCTGAATTATTTTATTGGTCAAGTTGTGACATTTCTGCTTATGCTATATTTTAGTATCTGCCAACTCTATCTAAATGACAGTATCACAGAATTAACAAAGGATATTTAAAAATCAAAAAATAAGTAAGTGTGAGCTCTTAGCAATTACCCAATGTTTATATGTTGGTACACACCACTGTGTTTACTTTCTATAAAAATTCCATTAATAGATACTATGAAATAATTACAATGAAAGGGTTTTTTTTTGTGCCAAGGCTTAATATCAACAATACTTTTTTTAAAAAATGGCTCCATTCCAATTTGAAGGTTAAAAGAGAAAAAATATCCATCAATTGATTTTTTCTAAAATTGATATTAAGAAACTCTGGATTACCCATACATACTATTTTTGAATTCCAAACCCTTGAAACTATTCGCATTTTCTTCCTCACAATTCTAAATAAATCAACTCTGCCAAAGATAATCCAAAGGACCAAGATTTAAGAAAAAGCCTTTTCCCTCTAGTGGCTACATGGAAAAGCTGTAATAAGCTTAGTCATTTCACTCAGAGGAAGTGAGTATCTTGTAAGATTATTATGCAAAAGGTTAGTAATTGTTAATGGAGACCTTGAAATATACTCAGATAAAAAAAATGAGGCAGTTTGTATATTGGAAGAATGTAGATTACCTATTTGCAGGATCCAAAAGTGTGAGTTTTTTTAAACCCTTTATATACTTTGACTGAAATAGGAAATACTATTCATTCTTAGTTGGCTTCAGAGACAAATTACTTATTCCCCATAGCAAGAAGATACTTTGATTCATTTTCCTGAGCAGCCTTTTTTCCTCTTCTCAACCCTTGTCTACTTGTATGAATTTTTAGAGTCCCAATTAATCCTTATCATCATTGTCAAACTTTCTGCCTTTAGATCAATATGACTACTGTTTTCTATGATCTTTTGCTGATGTTACATTGAACTTTTCAGTTAAAATACCTTAACTCTACAATAAAACTGTAAGAGTTCTTATGAATGACTTCATATCCTTTCACATATGCTTTCTGGGCTCTTTATTTATAGACTAGAGGCCCGGTGCACAAAAATTTGAACCTTCACATATAGTGTCAATTGATTTTTAACAAGGGCACCAAGACCAGTCAATGGGTAAAAACAGTCCTTAAAAAAAAGTATGCTGGGAAAGCTGGATATTCAAAATGACAGGTGAAGTTGGACGCTTATATTTTGCCATATACAAAAATTTAACTCAGAATAGATCAAATACCTAAACTTAGAAGCTAAAAAATAAAACTCTTAGAAGACAATATAAGGGAAAATTTTATAACAATAGATTTGGAAACAATTTATTGAATATGATACCAAAAGTTCAGGAAACAAACCAAAAATAAATTAAACTTCATTGAAATGAAACTTTTGTGCATCTGAAGACACAATCAACAAAGTGAAAAGTTCACCCATAGAATAGGATAAATCATTTGTAAATTATGTATCTGATAAGGAATTAATATGCAGAATGTATAAATAACTCTTACAACACAACAGCAACAACAAAACTATATATATATATATTGATAGGCATGTATGTTGATAGCCAGAGGGAGTGGGGGAATAGGGAGAAGTGGAAGATGACAAAAAGGAAAGATACTTTACTTTGGGCTATAAGCATACAATGCAGTATACAGATGATGTTTTATTTAGTTGTATACTTTGAAACCTGTATGGTTGTATTAACCAATGTCACCTCAATATGTTCAATTATAAATAGGTAAAATTATTCAATAGGCATTTCTCCAAAGATATAAAAATAGCTAAAAATTCTTGGAAAGATAATCAATGCTACTTATAATGAGGGAAGTGCAAATCAAAACCACAATGAAATAACAGCTCACACCTACTAGAATGGATATCCTATATAATAAAAGGGTAATATGCAAATCGACCGAAAGACAGAATGACCAGTTGTAATGATGAGCACTGACCACCAGGGGGCAGACACTCAATGCAGGAGCTGCTCCCTGGTGGTCAGTGTGCTCCAACAGGGAGAGCGCCACTCAGCCAGAAGCCAGACTGACTGCTGGCAAGCGCAGCGGTGGTGGCGGGAGCCTCTCCTGCCTCCATGGCAGTGCTAAGGAAGCCCAACTGCCATCAGTCGGACATCCCCTGAAGGCTTCCGGACTGTGTAGGCCAGGCTGAGGGGACCCCTCCCCCCGCCAGTGCACGCATGTTGTGCACTGGGCCTCTAGTAATCAATAAAATGGAACATAGTACTGGTGCAGGTATGGACTAAGTGGAACACTAGTGTCTGGCAGGTGGGAATTTAAAATGGTGCAGCCACTTTAGTAAACAGTTTGGCAGTTTCTCAAAAGTTTAAAATTAGAATTGCTCTACGACCCAGCAATTCTTTTTTTTTTAATATTTTTTTTATTGATTTTAGAGAGGAAGGGAAAGGGATAGAGAGATAGAAACATCAATGATGAGAGAGAATCATTGATCTGCTGACTCCTGCATACCCCCTACTGGGGATCGAGCCTGCAACCCAGGCATGTGCCCTTGGCCAGAATCAAACCTGGGACCCTTCAGTCCGCAGGCGGATGCTCTATCCACTGAGCCAAGCCGGCTAGGGCAGTGGTCGGCAAACTGCAGCTCGCGAGCCACATGCGGCTCTTTGGCCCCTTGAGTGTGGCTCTTCCACAAAAAACACACGCGGGCGCACACGTACAGTGCGATTGAAACTTCGTGGCCCATGCGCAGAAGTCGGTATTTTGTGGAAGAACCACACTCAAGGGGCCAAAGAGCCACATGTGGCTCGAGAGCCGCAGTTTGCCGACCACTGTGCTAGGGTGAGGTTGGGAATGGAATGCATCTATGTGCAGCCCTGGAAGTCTGCAGACATCAGCTATTATTCTTAGTCACCACCAGGCGATGAGATGTTGATGCGATGATTCTTTTCTTTTCTTTGCTCTTTTTCTTTTCTTTTCTTTTCTTTTCTTTTCTTTTCTTTTCTTTTCTTTTCTTTTCTTTTCTTTTCTTTTCTTTTCTTTCCTTTTCTTTTCTTTTCTTTTCTTTTCTTTCCTTTTCTTTTCTTTTCTTTTCTTTTCTTTTTCTTCCTTTCTTTTTCCTTTCTTTTCTGTTTTTTTTCCCCAAAATATTTTTATTGATTTCAGAGAGGAAGGGAGAGGGAGAGAAAGACAGAAACATCAATGATGAGTGAGGATCATTGATTGGCTGCCTCCTGCACATCCCCACACTGGGGATCCAGCCCTCAACCCAGGCATGTGCCTCTGACCGGAATTACACTCAGGATCCTTCACTCTTCAGGCTGACGCTCCATCCACTGAGCCAAACCAGGGCGATGAGATGATGTTTTGACTCCTGGCAGATGGGTCTAACCATGCTTATCAGTTCTGCTTGCTGGATTCAGAGCTGAGTCACCTCCTTAATCACTTCACAAAGGCCTTGAAAAGGAAACTTAAGGAAATCTTAACCCCCTATTCACATAAGTATATTGTGTTCTAAGATTTTTAAATAATATGAATATTTTTCAGATTCATTCAGGTGCTCTATCTACCAGATTAAAAGTTCCCCTATCTTTTGTCCCTCTGATTAGGTAGATTAATTGATATTTATCAACTTTATACTATACTACATTTTATTTTTAAATTTATTATATTGCTGGAGTGCCACTAATTTCACCCTTGCTACATGGAAATTACCCCTTTTAAGTCTAATTAATTCACATGCACTAGAAAAGAGAGGTATACATTGAATACAGCAACAAGATATTAAACAAATTCTAATAATGAATAAAAAAATTAGGAAGGCTCCCTTTATACCAGCCCAGCTGGGTAACCAGGAAGTAAGAGTAGTAAATTCCTTTGTAAAGAAGCTTTCCCTTTTAACAGACTTGAAAAGAACCAAATTCTGTATTAGTTTACTTTAGATTCATTTATCTAATTAGATTTATTATTCAGTATACATATAATTTCCTTTTAAGATTTCTCTTCACAACTCTTCTGCAATTTTCCCAAACCTTACTTATTTTAGTTTTCATCTCTATGTCTTATGCCTCCTATTACCAAAACTATAACTTTTTTCCTATTCCCTTCTTAAGTATTCCTACTCCAATATCCTTTCTTCCTGTTATATCCCTTCCTTTATAACCCTTCTCACCTTTTTTACTTCCTCGACTCTAATTCTTCTTTAACTTGCACAGATCTTCTGCAACTTACACATACCTTCAGCAACATACACGGACCTTCTGTAACTTGCCTAGTCCCTTTCAGTTTGTTTCTTTTAACTCATTCAGAAATAACCAATTTTAGAATCTACTTTCTTTTTCCTTCAAAATGTATCTCTATGCCTTATGCCTTCTATTACACCAAAACTATAAATTCTTTCTAATTAGTTAAAATCCTTAACCCTTAAAAACTTTTATTTTTAGAGGGCATATAAGTGATTAACATTCCTCAGATTAGCAATATATTCACATTTTTAAGAGATATATTTCAAATCATTACCATATCTAAATCTATTCTCTAGTTTCTCTGCAATAAGAAGCTAAAAGTAGGCAAACTCAGATTAATTAACAGTTCAGCATCCTGTTATTTCAAAATACCTAGAAATTTAATAATTAACTCTATTAGCCCTGAACTACTATATTTCCCCTTATGGATTTTGGCTCTGAATCCTTTCAGGAAAAGGGGATGTTGGGTCCCTTGTGTAACTGCATCCTGCTGATTTGGGGTGGAGTTCTGAAGTCCTCCCTGTCTGAGAAGTGAAGGGGGAGCCAAAGGGGAAAAAGGTTTTAAATGAAACCAATAGACTATCCATGTTTCATTGACTCAACTATAAGTCCAAACAGTTGAGTCTTATTTGTAGGACACAGTGATGTAGATGGCTTCTACAGTGAGGCCCAGACTGTATGAGTAAGTAATTAGTTATTCAGGGACATAGGCATACATTCTATGAAACAGAAGAACACAAAACATAAGGCTTAATGTGTACAGTAAATCATAAACAAGTTGAGAAGATTTCCAGATGAAAGGCTTCTGACGGAATGAAATTACACAGTGACAATTTGATAGATTGCAGCTAGAACATTTCTTGTAATGTCATCAGGTACAAGGTTTGTATGGCATACACAGACACAACCATTCAAAAAAACTTTGAAAACAGTTAACTGTATTGGAGTTCATTACCTACAATTGGGTATTATGTTTTCTATTGAAATATTTTCCCCCTAAGATTACCCTCATTTTCATCGAAGAGCCAAATTAAGACCAATTTATTTACTATATTAAGCCTAGTTACAATTCGCCTGGTTGTTTGCATGAACACAAGAATAACAGTTGATTACATAGGCTATTTTAAAAATATATATATGCTTTGCTGGAATCTCATGAGAAAGTTTACTCTCAGGGTAAAGAAGCCAAGCCACACAGTGGCTATCAGGCTTTGCTGCAATACCTATAAGGTTGGGTAAATTCCTCAAGTTTTTTTAGGTCCCCACAGGTGTCTTATAGTTCCTTCTTGCTATCTTTCAGGAAAGGAACCTTCGTTCCTTACCTGGAAGACTGCCATGACCTATGTGACCAAGCAAGGTACCAGGCTATTTATCCTGGGGGCTTATCGGCTTCAAAATCAATCTTCATTCCTTAGAGCTTTCTGGTACATCCAGAGTCCTGGCATGTCTCTCTCAGACATGACATTCCAGCAAAATCTTGGTTAATAAAACCACAATTGTAAAGCTGGCCTATGTCCTGTTATAAAAAAAATCAGATTACTATGGGATTTGTGCAAACAAACACATTGCCATGAGAGCAATAATACTCACTCATTAAGAGTTTCCAAATTCTGGAGAAATAAGGTATAGAGAAAAATGTATATCCTCACTATTGCTTATGAAAGTGTAATTTACCAATTGCTTTAAGAAAAGAAACAAGTTCCTTTATGTCTGGAAAACAAGACGGTTAAAAATCAGCAATATTTTCAAAAAACTTACAAAAACTATAATTATTTTTAGTTAATTCAGTTCTATAATAAAATTTTGTTTTTCCTGATTTTTCTTGCCAGTATTTATATAAATTCAGATACTCCATAGAGTTTTAATAATTTTCATCCAGTTCAAGGGGATGGTGTGAAAGTTTATTATCAGAGACATATAGCTTACAATAAATCAGAGTCCTTTCCATGAATCTTTCAGAAGATGTAACGTTTTTGCAAATGTATCAGAGTAAAACAATTACTGTTTGTAAATGACAAAAAAACTTAAAATGACATGGTTATAGATTTAATTACAATGCAGTTTACATGGAATCCTGTTCCTTTTGCAAAACATAATATTCCAGAATAACAATCAGAATTATAAATAAAAGTATGTCAGAATTTTGTAGACTCTTGGAGAATTTTTATATAATCTCTGGAGCATCAATTCTAATAATATGCATATATAAATACAATATAGTTATCATTTTCTTATTTGACAGAGCTTCCCATATACCTTAAATATAAAACTTTCCTTCATAAGGAGAGAAAGGAAATCCTTGAGGCATTCGAGGGCCTATTGGAATGACCTAAAGTCAATTTTAAGTCAAGAAAAAGTTTCTTAAAATTCAAACCCTGGGAAAGTAGTCAAATACATTAGTCCAAAAGATTACATTATTATTATTATTATTATTATTATTAAACAGTAATACATAATTTATTCAATATATAAAACCTTTGCTTCCTAGGCAAATATAGGAAAAACTTTTTCCCTTTTAGTCTTAGAATCATAAGCATAAATCAACCAATCAGCCAGAATGTGGCTCAGAGGCCTGCCACGTGGGGTTGCCAGTGCATTTTTCATGTTATTCAACACCAACAAACAGAAACAAAAACACAAGGTTTCTTAAATATGCCACTCCTGGCTTACAGTGCCTGGGAATCACAAGTAACAGGCACACAAACAGAACGCCAATTCAACCAATAGCGAAGATGACTGGGATAATTTGTAAGCACCTAAGGAAAGTCCCCAAGTTAAATAAGTAGGCAGCTGCTAGGGAGTTTCCACAGGTGCCTGCAAGAAGTTTCCCAAGTACAGGCAAACACCCTAAGTCCTTTGGAACTTTCCAAAGGCTCTTACCTTAGGACTCAGAGGAGGGTGTCCCATCTGGGTCACCAAAATATGCTACCAAGAAACACCCAAGTGGGCTCAGGCTGCCTGTCGCTGTGTCCAATAATAAAGGCAGGCTTGAATCATATAAGGCATTTATTGAGAAGGCCAGCCAACCAGGAAGACAGAATGCTCACAAGCATTCAAATCTTGTCTTGTAGAAAGATGCAGGTGACAGGATTATAAAGGGGAATGGGCTAGGATGAGGTTGGGAATGGAATGCATCTATGTGCAGCCCTGGAGGTCCACAGACGTCAGCTATTGTCCTTAGTCACCAGGCGATGAGATGATGTTGATGAAATGATGTTTTGACTCCTGGTGGGTCAGTCTTACCAGGCTTATAGGTTCTGCTTGCTGGATTCATAGCTGTGTCAACTCCTTAATTGCTTCACACAGGCCTTGAAAAGGAAACTTAAGAAAAGCTTAACCCCCTATTTACATATAAGAATCTTAACCCCTATTTACATAAGTATGTGTGTTCTAAGATTTAAAATAATATGATTCAGGAGCTCTGAATATCAGATTATAAGTCCCCTACCATTAGTTTTTATTTTCATCTCTGATGATTAGTGACCTTGAGCATTTTTTCATATTGGCCATCTGTAGTATATCCTCTTTGGAGAAATGTCTATTCAGATACTTTGCCTATTTTTTAATTGGACTCTGTGTTCTTGGTGTTTATTTGAATAAGTTCTTGATATATTCTGGAAATTAACCCTTTACCAGTTGTATGATTGGCAAATATGTTCTCCCACACAGTGAATTCTCTTTTCATTTTGATTAAGGTTTCTTTGACTGTGTAGAAGCTTTTAAGCTTGATGTAGTCCCATTTGTTGATCTTTTTCTATTACCCTTGCCCTCAGAGACATATTGACAAAAATATTGTAATTTTACTGCCTATATTTTCTTCCTGGTTTTTATGGTTTTGAGACTTACATTTAAGTATTTTATGCATTTTTAGTTTATTCTTGTGTATGGTGTAAACTTGGTGGTCTAGTCTCATTTTTCTGTATCTGTCAATTTTATCAACACCAATTATTGAAGAGACTGTTCTCTATTGTATGCTCTTACTTTCCTTGTCAAATATTAATTAACCATAAAGTCATGGTTGTTATCTGGGCTCTCTGTTATGTTACATTGATCTATATGCCTGTTCTTATGCCAGTAACAGGCTGTTTTGATTATAGTGGCTTTTGAGTATACTTTGATATTCAGTATTGTGATAACTCTAACTTTGTTCTTCTTTCCCATAACTTGCTGCAGCTACTCAGGGACTTTTTTGTTTCCATATAAAGTTTTGGAATATTTTATCTAGATCTGTGAAATATGCCATTGGTGTTTTAATAATTATTATGTTAAATGTTTAGATTGCTTTGAGTAAGTATGGACATTTTAATGATGTTAATGCTTCTATTCCATGCGCATGAATATGCTTCCCCATATTTGTATTTTCCTTTACTTATTTCTTCAAAGTGTAGTTTGCCAAGTTCAGGTGGTTTACCTGTTTGGATCAATTTAGTCTTACATACCTTATTTTTTGGTACAATAGTAAATGGGATTTTTTTCTTAGTTGCTCTTTCTGATAGTTCATTATTGGTATATAAAAATGCCATTGATTTCTGGATATTGATGTTGTATTTGCTACTTTGCCACAGTCACTTAGCAGACCTAGTAATTTTTTGGTGGAGTCTTTAGGGGTTTTTTTATATATAAAATGACATATCTGCAAATACTGAGAGTTTTAATTTGTTTTCTGATTTGGATGCATTTTA
The DNA here is from genome assembly GCF_000147115.1 of Myotis lucifugus. Lineage (NCBI taxonomy): Eukaryota > Metazoa > Chordata > Mammalia > Chiroptera > Vespertilionidae > Myotis > Myotis lucifugus. The sequence continues at coordinate 53,888 of NW_005872154.1, forward strand.
TTTCTTCTTCTCTGATGATTGTGACTAGAACTTCCAGTACTATGTTGAATAAGAGTGGTGAAAACAGACATCCCTGTGTTGTTCCTGATCTTAAGGTAAACATTTATAATTTTTGCCCATTGAGTATGGCCTATTGTGTTGAGGTATGATCCCTCTATTTCCACTTTACCGAGAGTTTTATTATAAAACTAGAGGCCTGGTGTACAATATTCATGCACTGAAGGGGGGGCTGTCCCTCAGCCCAGCTTGCACCCTCTCCAATCTGGGATTGGGCCTAAACAGGCAGTCGGACATCCCTCTCACAATCCAGGACTGCTGGCTCCCAACTGCTCGCCTGCCTGCCTACCTGATTGCCCCTAACCGCTTCTGCCTGCCAGCCTGATCACCCCCTAACCACTCCCCTGCCAGCCTGATCGAGTCCTCACTGTTGCCCTGCTGGCCTGATTGCCCCCAACTGCCCTCCCTTGCTGGCCAGGTTGCCCCCAACTGACCTCCCCTGCAGGCCTGGTCACTCCCAACTTCCTTCCCCTGCCGGCCATCTTGTGGCCACATGGGGGTGGCCATCTTTGACCACATGAGGGTGGCCATCTTTTATCTTGGAGTTATGGTCAATTTACATACTGGTCATGACTAATTAGCATATTTGGGTTAATTAGCATATCCCTCTCTTATTATCGTGTTGCATACTGGTTGTGCCTAATTAGCATACCCGGTTGTAACTAATTAGCATACCCAGGCTAATTAGCATATCCCTCTCTTATTATATAGGATGATACTGTATTTTTTTAATGCTTTTCCTGCATCTATTGATATTGAGAAGGCTAAAAAGGACTAATTCCAATGTAACCCTGATATTTTGTGGGGCTAGCAATCTGAATCGGTGCCAGCAAGCCCAGTGTACATTCTTGATAACCTATAATTAAGTCACTGCCTCTTTCCCAGAAACCGGTCTTGCAGAACCTGTTATCTAAATCCTCACATTTCACAGAGGCCATAAACAATGAACAGTGCACAGGTCCAGGGGGCAGGGGGCTATTAACGCTGCCACCAGACCAGGCCATCAGATATGGTCTCAAGACCCCCAACACCTAGATCTTTTTTGCAAAACCCATGAAAAGAACATAAGCATAATCCATATTTGTGGGACAAAGACCCCAGAAAGATATAAAAGAGAAGCTCCCTGCATGTTACTTTACTCAGATTTGGGAAGTTATTCCGCTGAGTCTGCCAGCATAAATAAACAGTATAACTCCTTTTCTCTAAAGTGTTGCTTGGTTTTTCTTTGGTCTTCTGCAACAATATGACCTTGTGGTTTTTATCTTTCATTTTATTAATGTGATGAATCAAATTTATTGATTTGTGAATATTGTCCCAAGCTTGCATCCCCAGAATAAATCCCATTTTATCATGGTGTATGATTTTTTAATGTATTGGTGGATCTGACTTGCTAATATTTTGTGAAGGTTGTTAGCATCTTTGTTCATCAGGGATATTGCCCAGTAATTCTCTTTCTTTGTAATGTTTTTATCTGGCTTTGGAATTAGGATAAGAATGGCCTCTTATAAAAAGGTTGGGAGTATTGAAATTTAACGAATAGTATGAGGATAATAGGTGTTAATTCTTTGAATGATTGGTAAAATTCATGAAACCATCCTGCCCATGATTTAGCTTGCTGAATTTTTTTAAAAATATATTTTATTGATTTTTTACAGAGAGGATGGGAGAGGGTCAGAAACATCGATGAGAGAGAAACATCGATTAGCTGCCTCTTGCACACCCCCTACTGGGGATGCACCCACAACCAAGGTACATGCCCTTGACTGGAATCGAACCTGGGACCCTTCAGTCCCCAGGCTGACGCTCTATCCACTGAGCCAAACCGATCAGGGCCTGAAAATTTTTTTATTACTGCTTCAATTTAATTAGTAGTTATTCATCTATTCAGGTGTTTAGTTTTCTGATTCAGTTTGGGAAGATTGCATGTTTGTAAAAAATTTTTTCATTTCACCCAGGTTATCTATTTTGTTCACATATAATTGGGCAGAGGGCTGGGTGGGAACTGGGTGGAGGAGAGCTATAGGGGGAAAAAAGAGGAACAACTGTAATAATCTGAACAATAAAGATTTAATTAAAAAAAATAAAAAAATAAAAAAATTAAGTTTCATCAATCTTGTTTATCCTTTCAAAGAACCAGCTTTTGGCTTCATTTATCTTTTGTATTGTTCTTTTGTTTATATGTCAATTATTTCTGCTCTATATTATTTCCTTCCTTCAACTTACTATGAGTTTTTCCTGCTGTTCTTTTTCCAATTCTTTTAAGTGTATGGTTAGACTGTTTACTAAAGATTTTTCTTTCTTCTTGATGTAGGCCTGTATTGCAAGAACTTCCCTCTTGGGACTGCTTTTGCTGTGTCCCATAGATTTGGGGTTGTTGTGTGTTCATTTTCACTTATTTCCAGGTAAGTTTTAATTTCTCACTTGATCTCATTGGCCACTCTTTCATTGTTTAATAACGTGTCATTTAGCCTCTGTGTGTTTAATATTGAGCTTTTGAAATCATAGTTTATTTTTTGTTTTATACCATTGTGATCCAAGAGGATACTTTCTATAATTTCAATCTTCTTGAATTAGTTAAGATTTATTTTGTGTCCTAACATGTGGTCTATCACTGAGAATATTCCATGTACACTTGAGAAGAATGTATATTCTGCTGCTTTGTGATGAAATATTCTATAAACATATAAATATATATTAAACCCATCTCATCTAGTGTGTAGTTTAAGGTCACTGTTTCATTGTTGACATTTTGGCTGGAAGATCTATCCATTCATGACATTTGGATGCTAAAGTCCTGTCCTACAACTGTATTGCTGTTAATCTTTCCCTTAAAGTTCTCTAAGAGTGTTTTTATATATTTAGTTGCTCCTATATTGGATGCTTATATGTTTATAATGGTTATATCCTCTTGTTACATCTATGTCTTTATTACCTTCTTCTATTTCTCTTGTTATTGCACTTGCTTTGAAGTCTATTTTGTCAGATATAAGTATTGCTACCCCGGCTTGTTTTGTTTGTTTCCTTTTGTATGGAATATTTTTTCCATCTCATAAATTTCAGCCTGTGTATATTTTTTGTTCTGATTTGGGTCTCTTCTAGCAATCATATATATGGGTCATGTTTTCTTATCCATTCGGCTATCCTTTATCTTTTGATTGGAGAATTTAAACAATTGACATTTAAGTTTATTATCGATAGGCACTTATTTATTGCAATTTTTTTCTTTGTGCCTCTGTTCTTCCCTCTATAAGTTTCTTCTTATTATTAAGGCAGTCCTTTTAACATTTCTTGCAATGCTGGTTTGGTGGTAATGAACTCCTTCAGTCTTCTTTTGAGTGGGAATCTATTTATTTTACCTTCAATTTAAATAAAAGCCTTGCTGGATAGAGCAGTTTTGGTTGCAGGTTCATGCTTTTCAATACTTTGTATATTTCATGCCAATTCCTTCTGGCTTGAAGTGTTTCTGTTGAGAAATTTAAGATTCTGTCTTTAGCCCTAACCGGTTTGGCTCAGTGGATAGAGCGTCAGCCTGTGGACTCAAGGGTCCCAGGTTCAATTCCAGTCAAGGGCATGTACCTTGGTTGTGGGCACATCCCCAGTAGGGAGTGTGCAGGAGGCAGCTGATTGATGTTTCTCTCTCATCAATGTTTCTAACTCTCTATCTCTCTCCCTTCCTCTCTGTAAAAAATCAAGAAAATATATGTAAAAAAATCAATAAAAAATATTTTTAAAAAAAGATTCTGTCTTTACCTTTAACATTTCCATTTTTTCCATTGATTTTTTTAGGGAGAGTGGATGAGAGAGTGAAAGACAGAAACATTGATGTGAGAGAAACATGTTGACTGAAACATTGATGTGAGAGAAACATGTTGACTGGGCCAGGGACAAGCCTGCAAACAAAGTACATGTCCTTGACCAGAATCAAACCCAGGACCCTTTGGTCTGCAGGCTGATGGTCTATCCAATGAGAAAACTAGCTAGGGCAACATTTGTCATTTAAATATGATGTGTCTTAGTGTGGGTCTCTGTGGTGTTCTTGGTTGGGACTCTGCTTCTGAACTTGTGTGATATTTTCTTTCACCAGGCTAGGAAATTTTGCTGTCATTACTTCTTCAAGCAGCTTCTCTATGCCTTGGTTATTTTCTTCTCCTTCTGGTATGTTTATGATGCAGATGTTATTACACTTGATGTTGTCCCAAAGTTCCCTTACCAGTGGTTCTCAACCTTCCTAATTCTGCAACCCTTTAATACAGTTCCTCATGTTGTGGTGACCCCCAACTATAAAATTATTTTCGTTGCTACTTCATAACTGTAATTTTGCTACTGTTATGAATCGTAATGTAAATATCTGATATGCAGGATGTATTTTCATTGTTCGCGACCCACAGGTTGAGAACCACTGCAACTATCCTGGCTTTTAATTATTTTTTTTTTTATTTTTGTTTCTCGGAATGAGTGACTTTTAAAAATTGTCTTACAGTTCATTGATTTTGTCCCCTGCATCATCCATCCTACTTTCTATTCCTTCCAGTGTATTCTGTATTTCAGATTTGGCATTTTTCATTTCCAAATGATTATTTCCATTGGTTTCTATGTATTTTTCCATGTTGTTGTTGTTCTCACTAAGTTCTTTGAGCATCCTTGTAACTAGTATTTTGAACTCTCTTTCTAATAAATTGTTTGCCTTCATTTTAAAAAATATATATTTTTTATTTATTTTAGAGAGAGGAAGGAAGAGGGTATAGAGTTAAAAACATCAATGAGAGAGAATCAGCAATCGGCTGCCTCCTGCATGACTCCTACTGGGGATTGAGTCCACAACCTGGGCATGAGCCCTCACCTGAATCTAACTGGTGACCTCTTGGTTCATGGGTTGATGCTCAGTCACTGAGATATACCTGCTGGGCTTGCCTCCATTTCATTTAGCTCTTTATCTGGAGATTCCTACTGTTATTTCACTGGGCATATTTCTTTGTCTCATCATTTTGGCTATTTCTTTATGTTGTTAATCGATTAGATAGAACTTCTATGACTCCAAGGCTTGGGTGGATGGCCTTCTATAGTATGCGTCCTATGGGAGGGAGTGTAGCAGTCTTCATGATCTCCGGAGCAGGATGTTTTAGGAATGTTTCTTGGGTTGGTTGTTTGGGCCTTCCTGTTGTAATTGGGTCTCGATTGCTGTTGGCACATTCATGGGTGGAATCAATGCTCATGCTGGCTGATTATGTGACTAAACCCTGACCATGGTGCAAAAACTGCTGTTCAGGTGTAGTGTCAAAGTGTATTAAAGGGCTCAGTGGCAAAATCATTGACCCTTCATGCTGGGTGTCTATAGAGGTAAACCTTTTTTTTAATTCTCTATGTTTGAAAGTATAACCTATGTCTCTTTTTTTCCCCATTGACCTCTCCCAGCTTGCCCTTGCCCCCCAGCACAGGCCTTCACCCCCCTATTGTCTGTGTCCATTGGTTATGCTTACATGCATGCATACAAGTACTTTGGCTGATCTCTTATTCCCCACCACCTCCCACCCTCTTCTGCTTTCCCTCTGAGATTTGATGGTCTGTTTGATATTACTATGTCTCTGGATCTATTTTTGTTCATCAGTTTCTGTTGTTCATTATATTCCACAAATGAGTGAGATCATGTGATACTTATCTTTCTCCAACTTGCTTATTTCACTTAGCATAATGCTCCCCAGGTCCATCCATGCTGTTGAAAATGGTAAGAGTTCTTTCGTTTTTTACCGCAGTGTAGTAGTCCATTGTGTAGATGTACCACCAATTTTTTAATTCACTCATCTGCTGGTGGGCACTTAGGCTGTTTCAAAATCTTAGCTATTGTAAATTGGGCTGCTATGAACATAGGGGTGTATACATTCTTTCTAATTTGTGTCTCTGGTTTCTTGGGATTTCCTAGAAGTGGGATTACTGGGTCAAATGGGAGTTTCATATTTTTTTGAGGAAAATCCATACTCTTTTCCACAGAGGGTGCACTAGTCTGCATTTCCATCAGCAGTGTACAAGGGTTCTGATTTATCCACATCCTCACCAGCACTTGTTGTTTGTTGATTTGTTGATGATAGTCATTCTGACAGGTGTGAGGTGGTACCTCATTGTGGTTTTGATTTTCATCTCTCAAATCATTAGTGACTGAGCATTTTTTCATATGTCTCTTGGCCTTCCCTATGTACACTTTCAAAAAGTGTCTATTTAGGTCCTTTGCCCATTTTTTCATTGGATTGTTTATCTTTATTTTGTTAAGTTGTATGAGTTCCCTATAAATTTTGGAGATTAAACCCTTACTAGATGAAACATTGGCAAATATGTTATCCGATGCAGTGGGCTCTTTTGTTGTTTTGTTGGTGTTTATTTTGCTGTGCAGAAGCTTCTATTTTGATGTAGTCCCAGTTATTTATTTTCTTCTTAACTTCCATTGTCCTAGGAAATGTATCAGTAAACATATTACTATGAGATATGTCTGATTTTTTGCTGCCTTTGGATTAATCTAAGATTTATATGGTTTCCCATTTTACATTTAAGACTTTTATCCATTTTGAGTATATTTTTGTGTAAGGTGTAAGTTGGTGGTCTAGTTTCATATTTTTGCATGTATATGTCAAATTGTCCCAACACCATTTATTGAAGAGACTGCCATGTTTCCATTCTATACTCTTACCTCATTTGCATCACTTTGTATATTTCATTCCATTCCCTTTGGCATGATGTGTTTCTGTTGAGAAATCAATTGTTAGTGTATTGGTAGATCCCTTGTACTTTCTGTGCCTCTCTGGCAGCCTTTAAGATTCTTACTTTAGCATTGACATTTTCCAATTTAATTATGATGTGTCTTGGTGTTAGTCTTTTGTGGTTCATCTTGTTTGGGACTCTGTGCTTCTTGGACTTGTGTTACTTTTTTCTTCCCAAAGTCAGTGAAGTTTTCTGTCATTATTTCTTCAAACAGGTTTTCTGTTCTTTGCTCAGCTTCCTCTCCTTCTAGCACCCCTATTATGCTGATGTTGTTTCATTTTGTGTTGTCCCAGAGCTCCTTTAGACTTTCTTCCTGCTTTTTATTTTATTTTTCCAGTTGCTGTCTTCTTGAGTGTTTTTTTTCCTACTTTGTCTTCTAACTCACTGATTCAGTCTTCGGCTTTTTCTTGTCTACTGTTAAAACCTTCCATTTTTGTTTTTAATTGTAGCTATGTTTCCTCTTGATTCTTACACATATTAGTGATTTCTCATCCAGACATTTGAGCATCCTTATAACCACTACTCTAAATTCTTTCTCTGACAAAGTACTTGCCTCCATTTCACTTAGACACTTTTCTTTTGATTCCTCTTACATTTCAGTTTGTTTCTTTGCCTACCCATTTTTGCTTTCCTTTATAATTGTTTCTATGTATTAGATCACCAAGGTTTTTAAAATTGTTTTTATGTAGATGTTTCTTGGTACCCAGTGTTGCAGTCTTTTGGCTGGATGTTCTAGGCAGGTCCCCTACTTGAGTATTTGGGTTTTCCTGATGTAGTTGGGTCTTGAATGTTATTGTCCCATTCATGGATGGAGTTTCCTCTCAGGTTGTCTGATTATGTAGCTCGCTCCCTACCATGTTGTGCCAACTTTTGTGGAGGCGCTGACTGAACAGCACAAAATACAACATGACAAGACATGACACATAATGAACAGAACATGAATGTACACATGGCACCTATAGCCCCAATAAAAGTGACCACCAGAGAAAACAGAATTAGGCAAAATAAAGGAGAACACGAAGAGAAAAAAATAGAAGAAAAAAGAAAGATTATGGGGAGAAAATACAACAAAACAAACAAATAAACCAAAAAGCACAGACAAAAAACACCCAGGAAAAAGGATTGGGGCAGAATCTGTAGAAGCAAACCTTAAGTAGAGACAATTAGTTCATGGAATTTGATTAATAGGGGATAGACCATGGTTTAGAATAGAGGAGGGAGTGAAGAAATGGGAAGACAAGGAGAAAAAAAATAAAATTTTTTTTCGAAAAAGAGAATAGAGAAAAGGCAGATAGGCCTAAATTTAGGAAGTGCAACAATTTTTTAAAAAATTTAGAGGTAAAGTACAAGAGAAAAGAGAAAAAAAGAAAAAAAATGAGTAATAAAGAAAAAGAAAGAGAATGGCAAATTGAGTAGGAGTAGGGAAGATAAAATTAATATATGAATAAACCAACAGAGACTAGAATAATAAAACATCAATAAAGCAGATAAAGAAGATCCATTTGGGAAGATGGCGACTGGCAGGAAGGTAAGGAGGGAGAGAGTGTGAAGGAGTGATAGAGGAGTGTGTGGACCTGTGTGGTGTGTGTGTGTATGAGCTAGGGACAGTTAGATACTGCAGGTCTTCCAAGGGGCTGCCAAAACAGGCAGTCTTAGACGGCAGAGCCCTGCTCCCATCGCAGACACTCTGGGGTGGCCAGCGCAGGCACAGAGACCACGCCATCTTGAGAAACAGAGCTGCTTGGGACAAGGATCGGGCCTCAGCACCACCTAGTCTGGACTCAGACACAAACCAGGACCCTGCAGCCACTGGGGACAGAGACCTGTAACCACAGCTGCAGACCCACAGACACCAAGAATCCAGACATCCTGGCCACATATTTCTGTGAGTCACAGAGCCTATCCCCCACCCCGCAGGCTCATGGGCAGCACCATATTAACTGATAGAGCCGCCCCTCACACGGGCCGCAGTGCCGCTAGAGGAATGGGAATCTGTTCCCTGCAACACAATTGGGTGACCAAACCCAAAGCCCACACAGGGCAGCAGTGCCACCTGACTTCGATTCTGGGCAAGCGCACACAGAAGTCTATTTTCTGAAGCGCAGGAGTGGACCTCCTGCCGACACAATGCTATTGTGCAACCCAGTCCCCCAAGCTGACTAGGACCCCAATTCTCTGGGTGGGAGACAGCACTGAGCACCAGTGACTTGACTCTGTTTCTTATCATGTGCGCCTGGGATCCTTGACTCCCAGTGCATTCACACTAAGAGCCAGTGACTCCAATTCTTGGCGCAAGTGCACACAGGGACACTGATTCACAGTGCAAGGCCGCATGAAGCAACAGAGATTCTGATACTCGATTCTTGGTGCAGGCACAGGGGAACTCTGACTCCTGGCACACACTAGGGGACTCTGATTTTTGGCATATGCCAGTGGGGTCTCTGTTTCAGTGTGGTGCAGGCAGGGTCCCTGATTCTAGGTACACACACAAGGCCACACTGAGCGCTGGTAAGGCTGACCCTGGGCGAGCCTGGTTCCCACAAACCCACAGCAGCCACATGTCTTGGTGTTGGAGCTTTTTGGTGACACTTGGGTAGTGCGAAGCTCCCACTGCTCAAGGCCCAGGCCCACGCAACTCGACGTTTGAACCTTCTGGTGATAGTCAGAATGGGGAGATGACACAATCCCCAGAGGAAAGAAAATTAGGAGTTGCCAAGAAAGGAAATTAGTGAAATTAAAGCATGCAACATGACAGAAAAAGAATTCGGAGTAATGGTTGTACAATTCATACACTGGATGGGTGAGAAAATCAACAACCTATGCAAGAATCAGGAAGAAATCAAAAGTGATATAGCTACAATCAAAAACACCATGGAAGGTTTCAACAATAGACTAGAAGAAGCAGAGGACCGAATTAGTGAGTTAGAAGATAAAGTAGAGAAACAAGCTCAATCTGAACAGCAACTGGAGAAAAAAATTAAAAAGCAGGAAGAGAGCCTAAGGCAGTGGTTCTCAACCTGTGGGTCGCGACCATCAGAAAACACATATAGATATTTACATTACGATTCATAACAGTAGCAAAATTACAGTTATGAAGAAGCAACGAAAATAATTTTATGGTTGGGGGTCACCACAACATGAGGAACTGTATTAAAGGGTCGCGACATTAGAAAGGTTGAGAACCACTGGTAAGGGAACTTTGGGACAACACAAAATGAAGTAACATACGTATAATAGGGCTGCCAAAAGGACAGGAAGAGCAGCAAGGATTAGAAAATCTATTTGAAGAAATAATGACAGAAAACTTCCCTGATATGGGGGAGAAAAAAGTTACACAAGTACAGAGTCGCAAGCAAGATGAATCCCAAAAGACCCACACCAAGACACGTCATAATTACAATGGCAAATCTTCATGACAAAGAGAGAATCTTAAAGGCTGCAAGAGAGAGACAGAGAGTTACCTACAAAGGAACCCCCATCAGATTATCAAATGATTTCTCAACAGAAACACATCAAGCTAGAAGGGAATGGAAGGAGGTATACAAAGTGGTGCAAAGCAAAGGACTCAATCCAAGAATACTCTATTCAGCAAGACTGTCAATCAAAATTGAAGGGGAAATCAGGAGATTCACAGACAAAAAGGCTAAGGGAGTTTATCACTACCAAGCCAGCAATGCAAGAAATGCTGAAAGGAATGCTGTAAAAAGAAGAAATATAAAGGTAAGAAGGAACACAGGCACAAAAATAAAAAATGACTATAAACAAGTACCTTTCAATAATAATTTTAAACATAAATGGACTAAATGCTCCAATCAAAAAACATTGAGTGGTTGAATGGATATTAAAACATGAACCATATTTATGCTGTCTACAAGAGACCCACCTCAGAACAAGGGACTCACACGGACTGAAAGTGAAGGGTTGGGAAAATATCTTACAGGCAAATGGAAATGAAAAAAACAAACAAACCTGGGGTAGCAATACTTATATCGGACAAATAGACCTCAAAGTGAAGGCCATAACAAGAGATAAGGAAGGCCACTTCATAATACTAAAGGGATTGCTACAACAAGAGGATATAACCCTGATAAGCATATATGCACCCAATGCAGGAGCACCCAAATACACACAAAAAAAACAACTTCGGGAAGATATAGAGGGAGAGATCGACAATAATACAATCATAGTAGGGGACTTTAATACACCACTGACATCACTGGGTAAATCCTCTAGACCCATGGTCGGCAAACTGCGGCTCACGAGCCACATGTGGCTCTTTGGCCCCTTGAGTGTGGCTCTTCCTAAGCCTTAGGAGTACTCTAATTAAGGTAATAACAATGTATCCACCTATATAGTTTAAGTTTAAAAAATTTGGCTCTCAAAAGAAATTTCAATAGTTGTACTGTTGATATTTGGCTCTGTTAACTAATGAGTTTGCCAACCACTGCTCTAGACAAAAAATCAGCAAAGAAATAGCAATCCTAAATGACTCACTAGATCAAATAGACATAATTAACATCTTCAGAACATTTCACCCCAAAGCCACGGAATATGCATCCTTCTCAAGTGCACGTAAGACATTTTCAAAAATAGACCATATATTGGGTCACAAGGAAAATCTCCCCAAATTCAAGAAGAATGAAATCATACCAAGCATCTTCTCAGACCACAATGGCATAATATTAGAAATAAATGACAATAAAAACAATCCAAAAAACTCAAACACTTGGAAGCTGAATAGCATGGTATTAAATAATGATTGGGTTATCAATGAGATCAAAGAAGAAATTAAAAACATCCTGGAAAATAATGACAATGAAAACACAACAATCCAAAACCTATGTGACACAATGAAAGCAGTCCTGAGAGGGAAGTTTATAGCTCCACAGGCCTATCTCAAAAAACAAGAAAAAATGATAGTAAATCATCTAACTCTACAACTGAAAGAATTAGAAAGAGAGAAACAAGAAAAGCATATAGTGAGCAGAAGGAAGGAGATAGTAAAGATCAGAGCAGAAATAAATGACATAGAGACCAAAAAACAATAAAAAAGATCAATGAAACAAAGAGGTGCTTCTGTGAAAGGATAAACAAGATGGATGAACCTCCACCCAGGCTCACCAAGAAGCAAAGAGAGAGGACCCAAATACACAAAATCAGAAATGATAGAGGCAAAATAACAACAGACCCCACAGAAATACAAAGGAATGTTAAAAAGTACTATGAATAACTCTACTCCAACAAACTAGATAACCTGGAGGAAATGGACATATTCCTAGAAAAATATAACTTTCCAAACTCAATCAGGAAGACTCTAAAAATCTCAATAGGCAGATAACTATGGAGGAAATTGAAGCAGTCATTAAAAAGCTCCCAGCAAACAACAGACTGGGGCCAGATGGCTTCACAGGGGAGTTATACCAAACATTCAAGGAAGAACTAAAACCTATCCTCCTCAGACTATTCCAAAAAATTTAAGAGGACAGAACACTTCCAAGCTCATTCTATGAAGCCAGCATCACCATAATACCAAAACCAGATAAAGATAACACAACGAAAGAGAATTATCAGCCAATATCCCTCATGAACATAGATGCCAAAATCCTCAACAAAATTCTAGCAAATCAGATCCAGCAGTACATCAGAAAGATCATACACCATGACCAAGTAGGATTTATCCCGGGGATGCAAGGATGGTACAATATCTGCAAATCAATAAACGTGATAGATCACATAAACAAATTAAGAGATAAAAATCACATAATCATATCAATTGACGCAGAAAAAGCATTTGACAAAAGCCAACACCCTTTCTTGATAAAAACTCTTAGCAAGGTGGGTATAGAAGGATCATACCTCAGCATAAGAAAAGCCATATAAGACAAACCCACAGCCAACATCATACTCAATGGACAAAAACTAAAACCATTTCCCCTAAGTACAAGAACAAGACAGGGATGCCCACTCTCACCACTCCTGTTTGACATAGTACTGGAAGTACTAGCCATTGCCATCAGACAAGAAGAAGAAATAAAAGGTATCCAAATTGGAAAAGAAGTAAAACTGTCCTTATTCACAAATGACATGATACTGTACAAAGAAAACCCTAAAGACTCCATCAAAAAAGTATTAGACTTAATAAATGAATTTGGCAAGGTAGCAGGATACAAAATTAATGCCAAGAAATCTATGGCATTTCTATACACGAATAATGAACTTACAGAAAGAGAGATTAAAAAAGCAATCCCATTTACCATTGCACCAAAAAAATTAAGACACCTAGGAATAAAATTGACTAAGGAGGTAAAAGATCTATATGGGAAAAACTACAGGACACTGAAAAAAGAGATAGAGGAAGACATAAACAGATGGAAGAACATACTGTGTTCATGGATTGGTATAATCAACATCATCAAAATGTCCATAATTCCCAAAGCAATATATATATTCAATGCAATCCCCATTAAAATACCAACGGCATATTTCACAGACCTAGAATAAACTTTCCAAAAATTCATCTGGAATAAAAAAAGACCCCGAATAGCTGCAGCAATCCTGAGAAAGAAGAACAAAGTAGGTGGGATCTCAATACCAGATATCAAGCTGTATTACAAAGTCACTGTTCTTAAAACAGCCTGTTATTGGCACAAGAACAGACATATAGATCAATGGAATAGAATAGAGAACCCAGAAATCGACCCAAACCACTATGCTCAATTAATATTTGACAAAGGAGGCAAGAACATATAATGGACTCAAGACAGTCTCTTCAATAAATGGTGTTGGGAAAATTGGACAGATATATGCCAAAAAATGAAACTAGACCACCAACGTACACCATACACAAAAATAAACTCAAAAGGGATAAAGGACTTGAACATAAGACGGGAAACCATACCAAACCGGTTTGGCTCAGTGGATAGAGCGTCGCTCTGCGGACTGAAAGGTCCCAGGTTCGATTCCGGTCAAGGGCATGTACCTTAGTTGCTGGCACATCCCCGGTTGGGGGTGTGCAGGAGGCAGCTGATCGATGTTTCTCTCTCATCGATGTTTCTAACTCTCTATCTCTCTCCCTTCCTCCCTGTAAAAAATCAATAAAATATATTAAAAAAAAAAGACGGGAAACCATAAAAATACTAGAGGAATCCACAGGTAGCAAAATCTCAGACATATGCCGAAGCAATTTCTTCACATACTGCTCCTAGGGCATTGGAAACTAAACAGAAAATAAACAAATGGGACTACATCAAAATAAAAAGCTTTTGCACAGCAAAGGAAACCATCAACAAAACAACAAGAAAGCCCACTGCATAGGAGAACATATTTGCCAATGTTATCACCGATAAGGGTTTAATCTCCAACATTTATAGGGAACTCATACAACTTAACAAAAGGAAGATAAACAATCCAATCAAAAAATGGGCAATGGACCTAAATAGACACTTTTCAAAAAAAGGCATAAGGAAGGCCAAGAGACATATGAAAACATGCTCAAAGTCACTAATTATCTGAGAGATGCAAATCAAAACGACAAGGCGGTATCATCTCACACCTGTCAGAATGGCTATCATCAACAAATCAACAAAGGACAAGTACTGGAAAGGATGTGATGAAAAAGGAACCCTCGTGCACTGCTGGTGGGAATGCAGACTGGTGCAGCCAATGTGGAGAACAGTATGGAGTTTCCTCAAAAAACTAAAAATGGATCTCCCATTTGACCCTGTGATCCCACTTCTAGGAATATATCCCAAGAAACCAGAAACACCAATCAGAAAGGATATATGCACCCTTATGTTCATATAGCACAATTCACCATAGCTAAGATTTGGAAACATCGTAAGTGCCCATCAGCAGATGAGTGGATTAAAAAACGGTGGTACATCCATACAATGGAATACTATTCTGTGGTAAAAAAGAACGAATTCTTACCATTTGCAATAGCATGGATGGAACTGGAGAGCATTATGCTAAGTGAAATAAGCCAGTCAGAGAATGATAAATATCACATGATCTCACTCATTTATGGAATATAATGAGCTACATAAACTGATGAACAAAAACAGATCCAGAGACAGAGAAGCATCGATCAGACTGTCAAATCTCAGAGGGAAGGTAGGGGAGGGTGGGAGTAAGGGGGAGAGATCAACCAAAGGACTTGTATACATGCATGTAAGCCTAACCAATGGACACAGACAACAGGGGGGTGAGGGCATAGGTGGGGAGGTTGGGGTGGGGTAATGGATGAGGACACATATGTAATAATAATATATATATATATATATATATATATATATATATATATATGAAATGATGAATTACAGAATAGAGATATCTTGCTAATTCTGAAAAGAAAAAAAGAAGATCCATTTTTAAAAAGGGGAAAAAAAGAGGAAAGAGAACAACTAAAACAGGAAAGGAGATGGAAAACAGGAGGAAAAATGAGAAGTGTGTAAGAAAAAGGTGTAAAAAAAGTAAAAAATAAAATAGGATAACATTAACAAAAATAATAACTTAAAATAGCAAAAATAAAAAAATAAAAATTGAAGTGTACTTAACTTCAGCTGAGTTTTAATGCCCCCTAGGAGCTGATTCTGTTCTGTCAGTTCTGGGCTTCCTGTTAGGTCCTTAGGTGCTAACCACTGTCAGGTACTGTCTTTTGGGTTTTAGCACCCTGCTTGCTGCTCCAGTGGTCCACAGGTCCTCTGCTTATGTCAATTTCCACAGGCCTTGGGGGCAAGCAGGTGGGGCCAATCTGCCCTCTTTGGTTGTCTGCCATCTGTCAGTCTTAATCACTCAAGTGTCTGTTTCTGACAGGGCTTTATGTGCAGTTGGTGCATTTTCGCTTTCAGGGAATATGGTGGATGCTTTTTTTCCTGACCCTGAGCTACTCCTCCATGAATGGCCCAAAATATTACTGTGTCCTTTGTTGGTCATGGATCCTTGTATGGAGACCAATGGGTTTGGCTGGCAACCTGGAGTTTGTATCAGTCTGGTTTCTAGAATAGTGGGGACAGGCAGGCCCCTTTTCCAATACAGTCACTGAGGGCTCTTTAGGGCTATTCAGAGACTTTGTTTCCTTTGTAAAGCTCAAACTGCCAGCAGGGTGTGGCTGGCTGTATTACCTGTCTTGAGGCTACTGGGAGGGGCTGGCTCTTCTGGGGAGAAATGCTCACTTAGGTTTGGAAGCTTAAGTATGTCCCAGTGCAGAATCCTGGCCACATCTCCTTGTCCTGCTTCCCTCCCAGCCTCTCCCCAGGCACCACAAGTCTGTGCCTTTCTCCCTGTGCCAAAGCCTTGGGTGAGTGTTTACAATGGAAAAGTCCTGTGTTCCGGGTTTAGAGATTAAAAGCAAAGACAAAATAAATCCAAAACAACAATGAAACTGTGGGTTTCTCTCCTCCCAGCCCACCTTTTGGGCTGCCTTTCACATGGCACAGCCTTTCGTGGCTGTGGTCTTAGGTCCAGATTGCCTGGGTTCCAGCTGCCCTTTGGCTTTTCCTTTTCTCGGTTCGATGCTCTGCCTGTCGCCAAGGGATGCGGCTTTGTGAAACACAGCTTCCTTCTCACCATCTGGGCCTGCTGGCTGGCTCTCTCTCTCAAGCCTGCTTCCCCATTCCTATCATTCTCCAGGCGTCCTCTGCCATTCCTTGTTGTAAATTGTCTCCTCGGATGTGTCTAATTTGTTAATTCCAGATGGATGTTTTCTGATTTAGTTGTCTTTCCAGTTTGGCCCCAGGACAAGATGTATGACACATCTATTAAGTCACCATTTTTTCCTTCTCCTACAGCAGTGGTTCTCAACCTTCCTAATGCCGCAACCCTTAAATACAGTTCCTCATGTTGTGGTGACCCCCAACCATAAAATTATTTTCGTTGCTACTTCATAACTGTAATTTTGCTACTGTTATGAATCGCAATGTAAATATCTGAAATGCAGGATGTATTTTCATTGTTACAAATTGAACATAATTAAAGCATAGTGATTAATCACAAAAACAATATGTAATTATATATGTGTTTTCCGATGGTCTTAGGCGACCCCTGTGAAAGGGTCGTTCAACCCCCAAAGGGGTCGAGACCCACAGGTTGAGAACCGCTGTCCTAGAGGTAAATCTTAATCACCATGTATGATGCTCTGTTCAGGGTCTGCTCCCTTAGGTGGGATTGTTCCCAGCAGTGTCTGGAGCATGCTGTGATCTACCATTGGGTGTGCTTTTGTATGTCTGGTTGTGTTGAGCTCTGGTGTAGTCTAAAACCCACCACTCCTTGTGTTGATTCTGGTTCCTTTTGGGTGAGTTTCAGATGCAGGTCACTTGCAGACATTGTGTGTTAACTGGCATTGGGCTACCTATGTGTAGTTACCACTCTGTTCACTGTTTGCATCTACATCTATTAGACTTGTGTGTGTTGGAGGGACCAATCTTTGTAAATGGGTTAGCTTCTTTTAGCTTAGAGATGGTGGCAGATCTGTGGGTGGACTGAGACTCCCTGAGGTCCACCTTCACATGTCAGCTACTCCACCTCCCCGCTCAGGATGCCTAGTCTTCCCCCAGAGCCTTCTGAAGAGAGTCTGTAAGATGAACCCAGGCTAGCCTAGCTTGGGCTAGTGGGCCCCTTACTTGGGCATCACACAGTCAGGCACTCGATGACGGGGAATTAGTATCTGCTTCAAAGTCAAACTCCTCAGTCTCTGCCAGAGTCTCCAACTCTAGTTTCCACTGCGTGGACTTGCTGCATGTTCAGGTTTGGTGAAGCCTGCAGTATCCTCTGCAGGAGCAGGTTCCACTGCCCTGGGTCAGGGGCATTGTAGGAACCACACCAATGAGAGCACAGAGACCTTGTTATTTGTACACCGGGATCTTCAAGGCTGTTCTGGCATGAGCCCAAATGGGATTTCCAAGGACTTTGAGCCTGGGAATCGCAATCAGGCTAAGATACCAAGTGGGTGCAAGGACACACGGTACACTGTGCCCTTCTGTAACCCAAATGAATGATGTCACTGTTGGCAACTAGCCTTCTTTGTCTCTGGGGTATATACAGGTTATTTACCAGGAGTCTGATAGAAAATAGCAGCTGGGCAGCGGAGAGACTAGAGAGCTCAGAGAAGAGAGGCGGCAGGCACAGATAATGTGACTCTTATGTGTGCAGGAGAGGCTAGAGAGCTGAGATGGAGCTGAGAGCTGATACTGCTATGATGTAAGGCTAAGAGCTCATAAAGAGCTCAGATATAGTTATCACGTTAACTAGCCAGTGTGCTAGACAGGAGAGAGAGGAGAGAGCTTAGGTACCGCTATGATGTGTGGCAGTGAGTGTAGGGGGCAGTGTGTGGCTGCTGAGATAATAACTGTGTGCACAGTGACTGCTACTACTATGTAGGAAAGATGTATTTACCAGCCAGTGTCTGGCTGTCTGGCTGTATGGACTTTGCTGTGAAGAATTGTCTTGTCTGATGGCTATGTGGCCACTGGCTTCTGCAATAGACTCATTCTTATAAACCCACAACCTCTCATGGCTTCTCCATCGGCGCTGCCACCGAGAATTGACCTGTGTCTCTAATAAGCAGAAGATAAAGGAGGAACTTGGACTAAGTTCCCAATAGTTAATACAGTGGGCAGGGTTTGAGGAAGAACCAGGCCTGGTGTAATTGGGAAGAATTTAGAAGAATATATGGACTCAAAGCCACTCAGAACAACTCAGAGCAGCAGTGCTGAGCAGGGCTCCTGCTGTCTCTGGCAGGCGTAGATCAAAAGATTCTCCAGTTAAGGATGTTGCTGGAGCAGCTCTCAGGAGGGGGCTAAGCACTTCCTCCCTGTCCAAGACAATAGCGTCTGAGGGTCTCAAACTTTGAATGTTCCACTCTGAGCTTCTCTCCCAACCCCCACATAACTGTGCCCAGCAGTGTTATCGGGGACTTCACAAGGTTGAATCAAATATTCTCCGGTTGAGGTTGGTTTCTGCAGCCTGCAGATGGGGTGGATGGGCTCTACCACTACTTCCAGGTGCTGCCTGGCTGAACTTGCAGGAAGCTCAGATCTGCCTCCCCACAATGCAGTTCCAAAGCTCAGTACTAACCCATCTGTCCACCAAACAGAAGCCTCCCCATTGTGTGGCACCCATGCCCTCCCGCCACCAAACCAAGCAGGAGGGGGTAGAAAATCAGCCCTGCACAGAACTCTAATCTCTCCACAATGCTGGTCTCAGCAAAGTGAGGGCCAATATTCCCAGCCCTGCAGTGTGGGCCAAACATTCAAGAGCTATGCTTATCCCTTTTGTCACTAACACAGCAGGATAGGGCAGTCTGGGTGGCTCCACCAGTGGGAGGGTATGTTCTGACCATGTTCTTACAGTTGGAGAGACCTTTCCCCTTTCCCCCAAAAGTGTAGTCACTGGTTGGGGCTCCACACAATGCTTTTCAAGAAAGTAGAGTGTCCCTCAAAGTCACTGCTGGGTGTAGCCAACACACTGGTATGCTGGAACCAAACATGGCAGTGCAACCTCTGTAACAGCTGGAGTCCAGAGTCAACTTCTCAAGCTGGGGCTCTTAACCATAAGAGCACACCTTCACTGGTAAGGTGCAGTCCAAATCTCCCAGGCAGATAAATTCTCCCTGCCTGATACTACATGAGCTCTTCTTCCAGTCTCTGCTGCTCTGTATCTGGAATCCCCGCATGGGATTAAGAACCCACACTCCCAGGGGGAGGGAGAAGCAGCCACAATATCCCTCTGGCCTCTCAGCCACTGCACCTGCTTGAGGAGGGCTCTACCTTTCCATGACTCCCCTGCTCTTGCCAGTCTCCACATGGCTTTTTCAGTGCTTCTTAGGTATACTATTTCTGATCAGCTACATTTTGCTTCGTTTTTCAAGTTGATTGCACTGGTCCCTGGCTGGGAGCAAGGGCATGCAACCTCCAGCTATTTGGCAGCCATTTTTTTCTCCTTGGCAAACTCTAGACCATTTCTTTGGTTTCTGCTAAAGTTCACATAAGCCAAGTTGTCACAACCAGTTAAATTAAATGTGACTTGAGCACTGTATTTCCATTCACAAAACTTAATCTGAGTTATTTTCTAATGGCCTTACAATATGTCTAGGTCAGTTTATAATTTTGCTACTCTAAATAATATGTTTCTTTAGAAACAAGCTCTATGGATAGTTTTTCCAATCAAGTTGGTTCAGCTTAGCATACTCCAATCCGGGACCCCTTGGGGGATGTCCGATTGCCAGTTTAGGCCTGATGCATAAGTAGATCCTAGAGAATGAAAGGTTTTTTCTTGCTTTTGTGTTTAAAATCACACTTTGCTCTCCCTTAAAATTCATTTATAATTAGAGTTAGTCTCTCAATTTGATATATTATGACCTGTGGATGCTCTTTCCATATGCTTGATTACTTTTTGCATTTCTCCTTTCCTCTACACTGGCCTTTAGAACCCACCACTCCCCACCATCTTGATTGTAATTATTTCTGGAAGGTGTGTATAACCTGTGGGCATACATTCATTTACCTTTGAGCACTTTCTACTTCCCCTTGAACCCTTGCTTCCATTGAACCAAGCTGTTCAAATTTATCATGCATTTTCAGTAGTCAGTAGTTGTCTGTGACTGACTTTGCAGAATATCACACAGCTCAGTTTTCTATTCCTTAATTAAAACTCAGGTAAGATCAACCGTAGGACTTGTATGCATGCATATAAGCACAACCAATGGACACAAGACACTGGGAAGGGGGTGAGAGCATGTGCCAGGGGGTAGGGGAGGCTGTGGGAAGGTCAATTAGGAAAAAAGGGAGACATATGTACTACTATTTGTAATACTTTAAACAATAAAAAAGAAAAAATTAAAAAATAAAAATAAAACTCAGGTAAGAAAAATGACTCTTTAACTGTTACTCATATCCCAACACAGCACATCTAATAAATGTGGTTTGCTCTAAAAAATCCAGAATTACTCTTTACCTTATATTTACTTATACTGTGAGAAATTTTAAAATCTAAAAAGACTTCTATTTTGGAGTGTTTCAATCATTTTACAACTATTAGACAAAATATCTTTGTTTTCTCACTTTGTAGATTATTCTGAAATTTATTCAACTTTCTGGGATTTGCTCTATAATTTAATGTATCATAATCATTTCACCACCTGTGCCAAATAACTTTCCAAACATCACACAATGATGCTTTTGCTTCACCTTCCTTACGTTTTCTAACAGCAGTAACACTATTCCTCTAACCTTTCCCTTTGGATTCCCCTTCAAACTAAATTTCTTGAGCCTGGATACTATATCTAGATTTGGGGTCACATTTTCTTTTAGATGTTAATTTTGATATCCATCACCCCTTATATAAATTTCAATCTCTATTCATGAAAAACAAACATTTTTTTACTATGGATTCTTGGGACAGAAAATGTTTCAAACATATAATTTCTGCCATCAAATTGTTTTGTCTTCAATGTTGTGAAGACTGTTAGATGGAAAACTTGATTACTCTGGGAACTAAACTCCTTTGGATATGTTGTTATGATTTATTGTTATGCTGAACTCACCTTTATAGATGTAACTAGAGGCCTGGTGCACCAAATTCGTTCATGGGGGGGGTCCCCTCAGCCCAGCCTGCACCCTCTCCAATCCGGGACCCCTTGGGGGAATGTCCGATTGCCAGTTTAGGGCTGATGCATGCCGGCCTGATCACCCCTAACTGGCCCCCTGCCGGCCTGGTCGCCCCTAACTGCCCCCCTGCCAGCCTAATCGCCCCCAACTGCCATCCCCCCTGCCAGCCTGGTTTCCCCTAACTGCCCCCCGCTGCCGGGCAGGGTCACCCCCAACTCTCCCTCCCTGCCAGCTTGGTCACTCCTAACTGCCCTCCCTGCTGGCCTGGTTGCCCCAACTGCCCCCCTCTGCTGGCCTGG
>NW_005872154.1:75693-81556 GCF_000147115.1 Myotis lucifugus
GCTGGCCTGGTCGCCCCTCAGGGCCCCCTTGCTGGACAAAAACACCCCACGTAGCCTGCTTGTTCAGTCGTTTGGTTGTCCCTCACTATCCCCCCTGCCAGCCTGGTCGTAGGCAGCCATTTTGTGATGGTGTGAGGGTTAATTTGTATATTACCTCTTTATTATATAGGATGATTAGAAAGAGTCACCAAACTCATTATATAACCTTCAGTGGGTCTTTTTCTAGCCCCAGCTATTATTCCATAATAAACATTTTCATTTTTAACTCTATTCCTTGGAGATAAACCTGTGCTCCTCAGTATGAAGTTCAAGGTCCTCCAGAATTATATTCCATTCAATTTTTCCAAGCTCTTTACCTTCTTTTCCTGAATATGAACACGTCATTGGAGTCAGGTCAGTATTTTTTTCACTCTAATATTATACAAGAAGGGAAATGTTTGCTTCTGGGTTTGTGTTCATGCTTTTTTCCCCATGTCTGAAATTCTCCATCCTTTCTGTCTATCCAAGTAATATTGAGTTATATGTCTTTTAAGAAGTACATCTTTACTTAGTCTAGCCCACCTTCCTCAATATTTTGCATAAATAGTTAGTCTGTATCACATTTTTCAGTATTTGGTTTCATATTGAATTATTATTTAATTCCTCCACAATTATAAGTTCTTTTCTTTGCTTATTTATTGTGTAAGCTCCTTGAGCAGAGGGAGTATGGTTATGTCAGTGATAGAGCAGAGAGAAAATGGTTTTTTAATCGGATCAAAATTATCATTTTGATCTCTCCAGTTACTTGTTGTGTGACATTTGAGCCTCATTTCCTCAAAATTAAAAAAGAGTGAATAATCATAGCAATTATTTGATGGTATTCTCATTAGGATTAAAAAAGATAAAGCATGTAGACTACCTACCTCAATACTTTTCCCATAAAAATTATCAATAAAGAGCACACAGATTAATGGTTAAGAATATAGACTCCAGGTCTATATTGCTAAAATTAGTAACTACTAGATACATGTGGCAATCAACATTTTAATTAATATTAATACAAATTATTCCTCCAATTCACAAGACATATTGTAAGTGCATAATGGCCACATTCAGCTAGTGGCTACCATATTAGACATAGATAGATAACATTTTCACTATCACAGGTATTTCTGGTAGATGGTATTACTCTGGAGTCTATCAGTTCTGGGTTTGACACACGTTTTCTTTTTCTAGATTTATGATTTTGAGAAAATAAACATATAGCATCTCTAAGCCACTAATAATCATCTATAAAATTAGGATAATTACTATCTGAAAATATTATTTTGAAAATATGTAACATATTGCTTGATATACTAGTATAATGGATGCTCAAAACCACTTCTTGTTATTAATATTATCATAAATATCAGTTCACTTTCTCTCATTATCAAACATACATTGGAGTAATAAGCATATGACAGTTAGACATTTTCAAATACATTTTGAATTAAAATATTATCAAATGCATATAGTACTCCTAGTGAGAATTATGCCCAAGGAAGACATAACTCTGACTCCCTTTTCATTGAGAACATTCAGGGGGTTCACAGAAGCATTATTTTAGGTACCTTTCAGTGACCCTACTCTAGTAGGATATCCCACACAAATAGTTTGTATTCCATTATATAAAAAGTTCTCACTGGGTTATGTTTTCACAGAAAAGGTGAAGCAAAAATGGAGCATATGTCCAGTGAGTCCAAATTATCTATCCATCTAATCAGTTAGGATGAAATTTCCTAAGCCTGTATGTGTGCATGTGTTTGTGTTACTGCATGTGTTGTGAATTTTAATGAATTTAGAAATATAATTGTCTTGCCCTAGCTGGTTTGGCTCAGTGGATAGAGTGTCGAACTGTGGACCAATGGGTCCCGGGTTTGATTCCCATCAAGGGCATGTATGTACCTCGGTTGCAGGCTCCTCCCCGGCCAGAGCCTTGGTCAGGGCATGTGCGGGAGGCAACCAATTGATGTGTTTCCCTCACATCAATATTTCTCTGTCTTTCCCTCTCTCTTCCAATCTCTCTAAAGATCAATGGAAACATATACTTGGGTGAGGATTAAGAAAAAAAGAAATATGACTATCTCAGCACCCTACTATAGTTTGCTTGGTTAGGTATTGTTCATACATAAACTTTTCTGTTAACATTAGAGATTCGTAAGTTGTCCAATACCAAAGGCTGGAAGTGTATTTGACTAACTTATGCAATATATCATGTATCATAGACCCAAGTGCTTATTAATCTGAGTTTGGACATTATTTTCTTATTCACATTGATTTTCATTGAATCATTTCCTTTTAGTGCAAGCAGATGACTTATGTTAACTATTTATATAAAAACACTGTCTATTTCATGACATTAAAAATTATTTCCCTTATTTTTTATTTAAGTTTAGTTTGTATATAATCTTATATCACATGTATTAGTTTCAGGTGTACAAATATAGTGCTTCAACATTTTCATACCTTACATTGTAATCATCTTGCTAATTCTAGTAATCATCAGTCACTGTGTAGTTTATTTCAATATTATTTACTGTTTCCCCTCCCCTTTTCATTCATCTCCAACCCCCTCCATTCTGGTAACCATTTCTTTGGTCTGTTTCTATAAGTCAGTCTTTATTTTGTTTATATGTTTTATTTTGGTTTTTGATTCCAGATATAAGTGAAGCCATACATTATTTGTCTTTCACTGCCTCACTTATTTCACTTAGCATAACACCCTCTTGATCCATCCATATTGCTACAAATAGAAAGATTTCATTCTTTTTTTATTGCTGGAAATATTTCATTGTGTATGTATAAATTATACCACATATTCTTTATCCATTCACCTACCAATGGACATGACATAAATATTTCTGGTACATAATGTTTTCCTTTGAATATGCTGTAGTAAATGCAAATAGAAGGCACAAAGACTAATCTTTTTCAATATTTAGCAAAGTATTTAAGATGTGTTACCTATTCCATTGAATTTTTGTTTTGTTTGCTTTTACTACCACTACTACTACTACTTTACCATTTGCTTTTATTTCAGCAGAGCAATACACAGCATAATATTCTCAAAATTATCTGGGCTTATGATTTATTGCCCTTGGTCTTAATTTTACTACTTAGATTTTTCTTTAGTAATACAGACAAATGAAATAAATTCTACCAAAATGTGCCTTTTACAATCTTCCAATCAGCAAATTAGCATAGATTGGTTATACTCCCTTAGATTACATTGTACAGTATCTTGTGGTGTTTGAATTTAATAGTAATCAGGAAAAATTTCCATTAGATATAATTAATTACTAGTTAAGAAAATGGATAGCATTATGAACAAAAACTTGAAGTGGCAATCTATGTATTCCCACATATAATTAAGATTATCTAAACTTGAAGTTCACACACTCCTTAATCTGACATGGACCCAAAGAACGTTTATTTAATTTATCTCTATTGTTGAAAATATTATAGACTAGAAGTCCTGTGCACAAAATTCGTGCACTCAGGGAGTTCCCTCAGCCCGGCCTGCACCCTCTCACAGTCTGGGAATCTTAGGGGATGTCTGATGGATGGCTTAGGCCCACTCCCCGTGCGCTGCCCACCTGTGGGAGTGTACTGACCACCAGGGGGCAGCTTCCTCTTTGAGCGTCTGCCCCCTGGTGGTCAGTGCGCATCATGACAACCGGTCGTCCCGCCTTTCAGTTGATTTGCATATTAGCCTTTTATTATAAAGGATGTCTCCTTTATTTCCCACATTGACCCCCTATTCGCTACACCCACACCCACCTGAGGTCTCACCACACTATTGTTTATTCATGGATTATGCATATATGCATATAAGTTTTCTGGTTAATTTCTTCCTGCTCCCCACTTCCCTCTGAAATTTGTCAGCCAGTTTGCATGCTTCAATGTCTGTAGATCTAATCTGTTAGTCAGTTTATTTTGTTCATTAAATTCCACATATAAGTGAGATCATATGGTACTTTTCTTTCTCTGACTGGCTTATTCCACTTAGCATAATACTCTCCAAGGCCCTCTAGGCTGTCTCAAAGGGTAAGAGACCCTTCTTTTTAGAGCTGCATAGCATTCCATCATGTAAATGTACCACATCTCTTTTATTCACTCATCTACCAATAAGCATTTGGACAGTTTCCAAATCATAGCTATTGTAAATAGCACTGCTATGAAAATAGAAGTGCGTATATTTTTTTCTGATTAGTGTTTCAAGATTCTTAGGATATATTCCTAGAAGTGGGATCACTGGGTCAAATTGCAGTTCCATTTTTAATTTTTTGAGGAAACATCATACTGTTTTCTATAGTGGATGAACCAATTGCATTCACACCAGCAGTGCACTAGATTTCTCTTTTCTCCACATCCTCGCCGGCACTTGTTGTTGGTTGATTTATTGATGGTTGCCATTATGGCAGGTGTGAGGTGATACCTCATTCTCATTTTAATTTGCATCTCTCTAGTGATTAGTGACTTTGAACATTATTCCATGTATCTCTTGGCCATGTGCCTGTCCACTTTGAAGAAGTGTCTATTTAGAGCCTTTGCCCAATATTAATTGGATTGTTTTTCTTCCTTTTGTTAAGTTGTATATGAGTTCTTTACATATTTTGGAAATTAACCCCTTATCAGATGTATCATTGGAAAATATGTTCTCCCATATATAACCACTTTTCATTTTATTGATGGTTTATTATGCTCTACAGAAGCTTTTTATTTTGATGTAGTTTATTTGTTTATTTTTACCTTTATTTCCTTTGCCCTAGGAGACATATCAGCAAACATAATGCTGTGAGAGATGTCTGAGATTTTGTTGCCTATGGTTTTTTCTAGGATTTTTATTTTTTCACTAGAGGCCCAGCGCGTGAAATCGCGTGAGACGCAGACCCACTATGCCAGTGGGACCCCAGACCCGCCCTGCGTGAGCCGCAGGATCCCAGACCCACGCTGCATGAGCCACAGGCCCCGCCTCTGCCATGCAAGCCGCAGGCCCCTCCTCTGCCACACCAGCCACGCCAGCCCTGTGTGAGCCCCACCTCGCAGTGTGAGCTGCGAGTCCGGCCCGCGAGAGGTGCTCCATGAACCTCCTGGTGACTGGTTGTTTGGTCGTTCCGCCATTACGGCGTCATGACCACAGGCCTTGACTTACATTTAAGTATTTTATCCATTTTGAGTTTGTTCTTGTGTATGGTAGAAGTTGGTGGTCTAGTTTCATTTTTGCATGTATCTGTGCAATTTTCCCAACATCATTTATTGAAAAGACTGTCTTTACTCCATTGTATGTTCTTGCCTCTTTTTTCAAATATTAATTCCAGATAAGATTCTTGTATAAGATTGTTTTCAACCTCTCCTTAAAAGCTTAAATTTCATCTCTTAAGTGAACTTTTATCAAGGATGTCAAGAACCCAGGTCTACTGATATGACAAAACAATTTCTTATCAGTGCCAGTACCTTTTCAGGTGAAGGAGAAGAAAGAGTTTGGTATGCAGAAGTTATTTCTGATTCCTTTAATAATTCAGTTACCGAAATTATGTTTCAACTCTAAAAGCTACAGTGAAGAAAGAGGGGGAAAACAGGATAATAAATACTGATTAGAGTTCTGTACCCGCAACCAAAAAGTATTTGATGGAAACAGAGCACTTTGGCTTCTCCCCCTCCCTCCTCCCCAGGTGAACTGGGATGCCTATTATTTTCATTTAATTAAAACCTCCTTGGCTGGATCCAAGAGAGAGGGAAACAATTGCGCTTTTGTGCTTCTCTGAGCCCTGTCGGCTCCTTACTGTGGCGGAGGAGGCAGGGTGTGTTGCCAGCTCTTGCTTTGTCTACTGTGTGGCCG
>NW_005872154.1:81656-98871 GCF_000147115.1 Myotis lucifugus
AAATTTTTGGAGTACTTCTTCTAGATCTGTGAAATATGCCATTGCGTATTTTAGAACACAGAGCAGGGTAACGATTATTTAAGAACCAGCTCTGGGCAGTTGACCTCCCCAACCAGTTTTAAGTGCAATAGAAAAAATAAACCCTTGCTGCTGGGTAGAGAAGCCGTATAGCCTCAGAGGCCAACCCCAAAACACTGCCACCCAGAGGCTGAGCCACAAACTGACTCTTAGGTGAACACAAATTAAGGCAGTCTGGATCACAAATACGGCCTGCTTTAAAATCAGGACTGTGATTTACAACACGGAGGAACAGTGTATCGCAGGGAAATTCAACACTCTCCTGAATACCTGGCAGGACTAAGGCGAGCCAGGCTGAAGAGTAGAAGAACCGAAGGACCCTCACTACTGCAAATTTTTTTTTCTTTTTTCGCCTTTTTACTAAGAAACCAATTTTTTTTCTTTTTCTTCTTTTTCCATCACCTGATTTTACCCTTTTAATTACTACATTTTTATTTTTAACCAGTATTATTACTGCTACCATTTTACCATTTTTTAAAGTGCCATTTT
This sequence comes from Myotis lucifugus, assembly GCF_000147115.1. Classification (NCBI taxonomy): domain Eukaryota; kingdom Metazoa; phylum Chordata; class Mammalia; order Chiroptera; family Vespertilionidae; genus Myotis; species Myotis lucifugus. Next base: position 82,224 of record NW_005872154.1, read on the forward strand.
ATTTTCTCTTTTTTTATTTTGGGAGTAGTGTTCTCCATTCCATTTTCATTGTTCCTTTAGCATCAATTTTCCCTACCTCAATTCTACCTCTATGCTAAAACCCTCTTCCTCACTTTTCCCCATTTGGTGCCCTGTTTCTCTTACCTTATTCCTGCTTTAGATTTTCCCTATTCCATCTTTTTACCCCCTGTCTAATTTCACCCTACTTATATATCCTATTTCCAATCCACTGCTCTAAATCCTTATACACCTATCCCTTATCCTTCCTCACTATCCAAACATTTTTTTTCTCTTATCTTTCTATTGTTTTCTTGCTGTTTGCTTGATTGTTGAATATATTGGGTTTTTTTGTTTGTTTGTTTTTTTGGGGGGTTTTTGCTTGTTTTGTTTTGTGTTTTTTTTTTTCTTTTTTAGGACTGGTTGTGAGGTTGTTTTGCTTTTTCTTTTTATTTTTTTCTGCTGGTTTTTCCCCTCCCTCCCCTCCCCCACCCCCCAGCTATTTTTATGCTTCTGTTTTCCCTTGCCTCTCTTGATATCATTGGTTGTTTGTAGTCTGTATTCATCTCCAGGTATCTGTTGCTGGAATTTGTTGAGATTAGTGGCAGTTCTATTGGAGTTTTCTCCTCATACAAATAGTCTCTTCCCCTCTTCTACTTCATTCTCTCTTTTTGCTCTTTTTTTTCCCCCTCTTTTATTCCCAATTTCATTTTTGCACTTCTTTTTTGTTTTTTTTTTCTTATTTTTCTTTTCCTTTTTCTCTTTTATCTTTTTCTCTTCTTTCCTCCTTATCCCCTAATTCTCTTAATTCGGGTGGTCACCTTTATTTGGGGTTATTAATATCGTGAATATATTTGTGTTCAGTGCCTGGTACGTTGTGCCTTGTTGTGTTGTATTTTGTGCCTTTAAATCAACGCAGCAGATCCAAGAAACAGCAGCCTCCTGATCACCACACCCTCTGTCTGAGGAACAGCAGCTGTACGTGAAGCCTCCCCCCACCAGCCAGAAGAGCCACCACAGCTGTGAACAGCACCCACCAGAGGAGCTGCTGCCAACTGAGGAGCAGCTGCTACTGCAACCACCCAAGGAGCAACCACAGCCCAAGGAGTCACTGCCACCCAGGGAGCAGCCACTGAACGACTCAACATCTAGATATGTCAGTGAGATCAAACATGGGTAGGCAAAGAAACCCCCAAAGGAAAGAAAAGGAGGACTAGCCAGAAAAGCAGCTAAGTGAGACAGAGGCATGCAACATGACAGAAAAAGAATTCAGAATAAGGGTCCTAGCGTGCATAAACCGGATGGAGGAAAAAATCAACTACTTATGCAAGAAGCAAGAAGAAACAGATGAAAAAATCAATAACTTATGCAAGACCCAAGAAGAAATGAAGAGCGATATAGCTGCAATAAAAAACACCATTGAAAGCATCAACAGTAGACTAGGAGAAGCAGAGGACCAAATTAGTGAATTAGAAGACAAAGAAGCAAAACACACCCAAACTGTACTGCAATTGGAGAAAAAATTGAAATATGCCATTGGTATTTTAATAGGCATTGTGTTGAATCTATAGATTGCTTTGGGTAGTATGAACATTTTAATGAAGTTAATTATTCCAATCCATGAACACAGTATATTCTTCCATTTGTTTGTATCGTCCTCTATTTCTCTTTTCAATGTCCTGTAGTTTTTTGATTTCAAGTCTTTTATCTCCTTGTTTAAGTTTTTTTTCCAATGCATCTTATTTTTTATTGTTGCAATGGTAAATGGATTTGGGTTTTTTTAGTTACTCTTTCTGAGTGTTTATTATTGGTATATAAAAATGCCATCAATTTCTGGGTGTTAATTTTGTATCCTTCTATTTTGCAGAATTCATTTATTAAATCTAGTAGATTTTGGCAGAGTCTTTAGGTGTTATTTCCAATTTGGATGTCTCTTATCTTTTTTTCTTTTCTGATCGCTGTGGTTAAGACAAGAGTGGTGAAAGGGGACATACCTGTCTTGTTCCTCTTCTTAAGGGAAATGCTTTTAGTTTTTCCCCATTGAGTATGAACTTGGCTGTAGCTATGTTATACATGGCATTTATTATGTTTAGGTATGATCCCTCTATTCCCTCTTTACTGAAAGTTTTTAACAGAAATGGATTTTGACGAATGTTTTCCAGTATCTATTGACATAACCATATGATTTTTATCTTTCATCTTGTTTATGTGATTACCACATTTATTTATTTGAGATAAATGCCTGGGATAAATTCCACCTTCTCATGATGAGTAATCTTTTAAATGTATAGCTGGATTTGACTTGCTAATAATTTTTGAGGATTTTGGCATCTATGTTCATCAGTGATATTGGCCTATAAATTCCTTTTTTTGTAGTGTCTTTATCTGGATTTGGAATTAGGATAATGCTGGCCCCATTAAAAGAGCTTGGAAGTCTTCCTTCCTCTTGAATTTTTTGGAATAGTTTTAGGAGGATAGGTTTTAGTTCTTTTTTGAATTTTTGGTAAAGTTTGTCTTTGAAACCATCTGATATAGGACTTTTGTTTGCTGGGACTTTTGTAATTACAGCTTCAATTTCATTAGTTGTTATTAGTCTATTCTGAGTTTTAGATTCTTCCTGAGTCATTTGTGGAAGATTTCCTATTTCTAGGAGTTTGTCTATTTCACCCAGGTTGTCCATTTTGTTTTCTTATAGTTGTTTGTAATATTTTTTGACAATACTTTGTAATTCTGTAGTGTCAGTTTTTACTTCACCTCTTTTGTTTCTGATTTTATTTATTTGGGTCCTCTTTGTTTCTTATTGAGTCTATCTTGGGGCTCATCAATTTTCTTTATCTTTTTAAAGAACCATGTCTTGATTTCATTGATCTTTTGTATTGTATTTTTAGTCTCCATGTCATTTATTTCTGCTCTGATGTTTATTATTTCACCATGTATTTTGAATAATAACCTGTCTGGATAAAGTAGATTGTTGCTTTTCATTTTCTTGAATACTTCATGCCATTTCCTTCTGGCCTGTAGGGTTTCTGTTGAGAAATCAACTGACAGCCTTATGAGAGCTCCTTTGTAGACAACAATTTGTTTTTCTCTTGCTTCCTCTAAGATTCTCTTTATCTTTAATTTTTGACGTTTTAATTATGATGTGTCTGGGCATAAGCTTCTTTGGGATCTTCTTTCTAGGGACTCTCTGTGCTTCCTAAAATTGTGTGATTTTTTTCCCATCACAAAGTTTAGGGAACTTTTCTGCTATTATTTCTTAAAATAACTTCTCAATTTCTTGCTCACTTTCTTCAACTTCTGTTACTCATATAATGTGGACATTGTTACATTTCATGTTGTTGCACAGGTCCCTTAAACTGTCCTCCTGTTCTTGAAATGTAATTTTTTGTTGTTGTTGTTCTCTGATTTAGTGATTTTTTTCTTCCCTATCTTCTAATTTGGTGATCTGATCCTCAGCTTCCTCTGATCTGCTGTTTATTCCTTCTGGTGTATTTTTTATTTATTTATGCTATGTCATTCTTCATTTCCAACTGGTCATTTTTCATAGTTTCTATATCTTTTTTCATGCTGTTGAGCATCCTTATGATCATTTCTCTGAATTCTATATAGGATAAATGGGTTTGTCTCAATTTCATTTAGTTCTTCTTCTGGATAATTCTCTTGTTCTTTCACTTGGGACTTGTTTCTATTTCTCCCCATTTTGGCTGCCTGTTTTGGTTTGTTTCTATGTATTAGGTTTATCTGCTATGACTCCCAGTCTTGGTAGGGTGGTCTTATGTAGTAGGGGACCTTTGGGACCTAGTGGCATAGTCTTACCAGACCTGGGGCTCTAATAATGTCCCTTGTGTTTGTTGTATGAGCCTTCCTGTTGTAATTAAATTTTGAATGCTATTGTCTTTTTATTCTTCAGCTCACCCCTCAAGCTGACTATTAGTGAGACTCAACCCTCAACACAGCATGCAGGCTGCTTTTCAGGCACTTATCACATGAAGCAGAATTCACTTCAGCAGGGTTTGGAGCCTGCCAATATCTCCCTGTGGATATACTGCCTGTGAGTCTTATTGGATCCTTCTCTGTTGTTGTCTGAATCTGGCCACTGGATATATTGGTTTAGGGCCTCTTCTGAGGGTCTCTGGTGCAGGGCAATGTCAGACAGTGTTTGTGATTGTCTGTGAGTACCCTGTTTGGAGCTATCACTGCTCTACAGCTTATGGCTCTTTCTTCTGGGTCTGGGTGCATGTAGATGGACCAAACTATACACCAAGGTCTGCTTTTCCTGGAGCAGGACCCAAATTCAGGACATGCAGACTTGAAGCACCTCAGGCATCCACCTCTGCTTGAAGGCTGATTTTTACTCTCAGCCACTTAACCAACCTAAGGCTGTAGAGCTCAGCAAGGCATAAACTCCAAAGGGTTTCCAATGGGTGGGGCAATTTATTCCCCCCAGGCTAAAGTTGCATTGATGGGAAAAATCTGCCTGAGAAAGGTGACCTCTACAGTATGGGGCAATGATTCTGCACAGGGATCCAGGTGACTGTTACCTCAAATTCTTCCCACAGAGCCACCAACCCTGGATTCTCCTCACACAGCTCTAGTTTACTCTGTCCTCCCTCTGCCAGAGCTCAAGGTGAGTTGCTGCACACAAAATTTAGTGTGTTGGCCCTCTGTGGGGTGCCTTCTTTTCCAGCAATCTCTCCTTGGTAGACAGAAACCCTGCTGCTTTTCATAGCCAGATGATATGTGGGAACTTTTTCCAGTTCTGGTGCTCTGGGCTGGTTTGAGGTTTAGACCCCAGACGTCTCACAGGGAACCCCCTGAAGCTAAGATATCCCTCTGGAACTTTAGCTGCTGCCTGTGGGAGCCAATCAAGCCCTTTTGTGCTTCTGTACTTCCTACCAATCTTGATGCGGCCTCCATTTCCCATCATTTTTTTAATTCTTTATTGTTTAAAGTATTACATATGAATCCTTTTTCCACCATTGACATCTCCATGCTTGTTCCCACCCCGCCACACACATACCTTCACCCTCCCTATGACTGTGTTCATGGGTTATGCTTATATGCATGCATACAAATCCTTTGGCTGATCTCTCCCCCCCTCCCCCGCCTCACTGCCCCCTTATCCCCCTGAGATTGGATAGTCTGTTCCATTCTTCTCTGTTTCTGGATCTATTTTTGTTCATCAGTTTATGTTGTTCATTGTATTCCACATATGAGTGAGATCATGTGATATTTATCTTTCTCCTACTGTCTTATTTCATTTAGCATAATGCACTCCAGTTCCATTCATGCTGTTGCACATGGTAAGAGTTCCTTCTTTTTTACAGAAGCATAGTATTTCATTGTGTAGTGCACCACAGTTTTTTAATGCACTCATCTGTTGATGGGCACTTAGGCTGTTTCCAAATCTTAGCTACTGTAAATTGTGCTGTTATGACCATCATTTTAAATAAGATTTCTCTCCAACTAGACTTCAGTTGGTTATTCAAGATTATTTTTCTATATTTTAGTTGTAATTCCAATTTGGCCCTGGGAGAATGTCAGTGTAGCTTCTAATTAATCTGCTGCCAACTTGTGTCTTTACTGATCCCAAAGAACTTTTGATTATGTGGATTATATTTATCAATAATTGCTGTGTTAGAAATGAAATCTGAAAATTTAAAACTTATTAATATTTAAATTAATTTAAACATCATAACAATAATAAACTTATTACATGTTAATATATAGAATATATTATTAAAAATAGCAACACTTTCTAAAACAAAAAGAATAATGTCTTAGTATAGACAGATTCTTCCATCAAATTCTGCATTTAATATTTTTTAAGTTCAAGAATGTAGATTTTAATGAAAGAATTTCATGACTATTTATTTTGCATGCCTAAGACACTTGGAGGAAGTTTTCCCTTTTCAAAAAAGGACCAGTATGAAAAACAATATGCCGAGAAAGTGGAAGAAAAATTAAATGTCAACATTTCAGCTTTGCTTAAGTGAGAAACATTTATTTAGCATTACTTGTTTCTGCAGTGAGTAATGGAATTATGTGACATCTCATTATTTTCTTTCTTCCTTGAATTCTAATTATTAAGAGAACTTTCTGGTAATAATGGCAGCTACAAAGCCACTTGCAAAAGACAAAAGGCCCTATATAGATTCTCTTCAGGCAAAATTGGACTTAGAATAATTTTGAGAGTCTCTTCCTCTAAATAAAATTTCTGATTAAATTACAAGCAACACTGGGAAGCAGCTGATTTGTTGTTAATTCCCTATTAAAACTTTTTTGGCTTTAAATATTTTTTTAATTACAGTTGAAATATTATCTAATAAAGAGGGAATATGCAAATTAACCATCATACCATAACGGTCAATATGGCTGCACCCACAGCGGAGGCAGGCATTCTGTAACACAAGATGGCTGTGCCCACAGCAGAGTCCGAGTTCCCATAATGAGCCTTAACGAGAAATCAGCAGGGACCTGAGGTTGTGCCCCCTGCCTGGTGGGGCTTGACAGGGAAACTCAGGCCATGCTCCCCGCCCCAGTGCCAGGCCAGGGGACCTCAGACTGTGCCCCCTGCCTCAGTGCCAGGCCAGGGGACCACAGGCCACACTCCCCGCCCCAGCGCCAGGCCGGAGGACCTGAGGCCGTGCCCCCTGCCCTGGCACCAGGCCGGGGGACCTGCGGCTGCACCCCCCTGCCATGTGGGGCTTGATGGGGGACCTCAGACTGTGCCCCCTGCCCCAGCACCGAACCAGGGGACCTGAACGTGCACTGGGTGACCTGAGGCTGTGCCCCTCCACCTGGCTATGGGCCAGGGGATCTGAGGCTCTGCCCCCCGCCCAGCGGGGCTTGACAAGGGTGGGGATGGCTGGGTCTGGATCTCACATAATGGGGGTGGGGCCTGATGGGTCTGGGTCTTGCCCAATTTTGAGGTGCCGCAGGTGTGTGGGGACTTGACTCTGGGTCCCGCAGCGCAATCTAGACTCTGACAGGAGGAAGATTTTCATACACATTTTACTAATTTTCTTTCATGTCTGACACTTCTATTATAGAGAAAGGGCAAATAGCAATATTAAAATATTTCCTCTAATTAATCCCCTTTTAATGTGCATGAATTTCTTGCACCAGGCCACTAGTACAATATTATATTTGCTTCAGATGTATAATTCAGGGATTAGACATTATATAATTTACTAAGTGATTACCTCAATAAATCTAGTTCCCATCTGATTCCAAGCATAGTTATTACTAGAGGCCCGGTGCATGGACTCATACACCAGTGGGGTCCCTTGGCCTGGCCTGTGGAGACTGGGTCAAAACCAGCTCTCCAACATCCCCCGAGGGTGGTTCTTGGGTGACACACCCCAGAATCAGGCGTCCTCCTCTCTGGTTCTGGGTGTGTCAGCCAAGAACCGCAGCTGCCAAGTCACCACAGCTCGGCAGCTCCTGTGTTGAGTGTCTGCTCCCTGGTGGTCAGTGCACATCATAGCTACCAGTCAGACAGTTGAAGGGTTGGATGGTCCCTTAAGCTTTTATATGTACAGATTATGGACTGTATTCCCTATGCTATACTTTACATTCCCATGACTATTTTGCAACTACCAATTTGTACTTCTTACTCCCTTCACCATTTTCACCCATCTCCCCAACCTCTGTCCCATCTGTCAACCATCAAAATGTTCTCTGTATCTATGAGTTTTTTTCTGTTCTGCTTGTTCATTCACTTGAGTGTATTTTAGAATTAACATACTAATGAAATTATATAGCATTTGCCTGTCTCTGTCTGACTTATTTCACTCAGAACAATATTATCTAGGTCAATCTATGTGTTTGGTGTTTTTTTTGCAGAAGGCAATATTTCATTCTTTTATATGACTGAGTCATATTCCATTGTATACTTGCAACACTTCTTTATCCATTTATCTATTAACTAGAGGCCCCTGTGCATGAAATATGTGCACTTGGGGAGGTCCCTCAGCCTGATCTGCACCCTCTTGCAGTCCTGGAGCCCTTTGGGGATGTCCAACTTCTGGCTGAGTGACGCTTCCCCTGTGAGAGCACACTGACCCACAAGGGGGCAGTTCCTGCATTGAGCATCTGCCCCCTGGTGGTCAGTGCATGCCATAGCGACCGGTGGTTCCGCAGTTCAGTCCATTTGCATATTAGCCTTTTATTATATAGGACTAGAGGCCCGGTGCACAAAAATTTGTGCACTTGGGGGGGAGGGGGGGCCCCTCAGCTCGGCCTGTGCTCTCTCGCAGTCTGGGACCCCTCGGGAGATAACGACCTGCTGGCTTAGGCCTGCTCCCGGGTGGCAGAGGGCAGGCCCAATCCCTAGGTGCAGCCCCTGGTCGGGCTCAGAGCAGGGCCGATTGGGGAGTTGGGGTGCTGCCCCCTATCATGCACAGAGCAGGGCGGATTGGGAGGTTGTGATGCCACCCTCAGTCACGCTCAGGGTAGGGCCGATTGGGGGGTTGGGGCACCGCCCCCTGTCACACTCAAGGCAGGGTCGATGGGGAGGTTGTGGCGTCACCCCCTGTCACGCACAGAGCAGGGCCAATCAGGGGGTTGGGGCGCTGCCCCCTGTCACTCACAGAGCAGGGCACATCAGGGGGGTTGGGGCTCCATACCCTGTCACGCACAGAGCAGGGCCGATCAGGGGGTTTGGGCGCTGCCCCCTGTCACACTGATCCCGGTGCCGGGAGGCCTCGCAGCTCCACTGATCCCGGTGCTGGGAGGCATATGACCCTTTTACTATATAGGATAGAGGCCTGGTGCACTGGTGGGGGCCTGCTGGTTTGCCCTGAAGGGTGTCCTGGATCAGGGTGGGAGTCCCCACTGGGGTGCCTGGCCAGCCTGGATGAGGGGATGATGGCTGTTTGCAGCTGGTCACACACCCTTCAGGGTGGGGGTCCCCACTGGGGTGCCTGGCCAGTCTGGGTGAGGGACTGAGGGCCGTTTTCAGGCTGGCGGGTGACTGAGCTCCCAACCTGTCCTTTTTTTCTTTTTCTTTTTTTATTCTGGGCCAGCTTTAGCTCTGAGGCTTGGCTCCAGCTCTTAGGCCTCGGCTGCTGAAAGCAGGTATCTGGTTTGTTTGGGTTCTATAATCGATACACTGTTTCAACTCCAGCTCTGAGATCCCAGCTGGCTGAAAGCAGGTTTCTGGGGTTTTGTTTAGCTTCTATATTTGTAACAATGTTTCAAACTGCAAGCTCAGAGGCCGGCAGCGGCAGGCGGGGAATGTTGGAGTCCTCCATCACTGAAGCAAGCAAGCCTCCTGTTTGCTTCAAGCTGCCTGGCTGCCGGCCACCATCTTGGCTGGCAGTATCTGCCCCCTGGTGGTCAGTGCATGCCATAGCAACCGGTGGTTCCATAGTTCAGTCCATTTGCATATTAGCCTTTTATTATATAGGATAGACACTTAGTTTGCTTCCATATCTTCACTATTATAATGTTGCAATGAACATATTGATATATATGTTTTTCAATTTATATTTTGGGTTTCCTTGGATAACTGCCCTGAAGTGGAATTGTTGGGTAATTCTATGTCTCTTATTATGTAGCATTTGTTTTAAATTCTATTTTGCCTGATATAAGTATTGCTACACTAGTTCCCCCCCCATTTTCATGAAATATCTTTTCCCATCCCTTTACTTTTAGTCTGTGTGTATCTTTCGATCTGAAGTGAGTCTCTTGCAAACAGTATATGTAAAGGTCTTCCTTTGTTATCCATTCAGCTCCCAATAGTCTTTTGATTGGATCATTTAACCCATTTACATTTAAAGCAATTGTTAATAAATATGTATTTATTTTCATATTATTATTCACTTTTTTTCTTCTGGTTTTTTTTTGTAGGATACTTTTAAAACACTTTTTGCAATACTGGTGATGAACTTCTTTAGCTGTCTTTCTTGGGAAGCTCTTTATCTGTTCTTTGAATCTAAATGACAGCTTTGCTGAACAGAGTAATTTTGGTTGTAGGCTATTGCTTTTTATTACTTTTAATATTATGTTCCAATCCACTGTGGCCTCCAAAGTTTCTGTTGAGAAATCAGCTTACAGTCTTATGGAGTTCCCTGTAGGCAGCAAAGTGCTTTTCTCTTGCTGCTTTTAAGATTCTCTCTTTGTCTTTAAACTTTTGTATTTTAATTATTATATGTGGTGTGGGCTTCTTTGGGTTCATCTTGTTTAGACTCTCAGCACTTCCTGGACTTGTGTATTTCTTTCTTTCACCAGATTAGGGAAAATTTCTGTCATTATATTTTCATGTAGTTTTTCAATTTCTTACTCTCTCTCTTCTCTTCTCTTCCTGCCACCCTCATGAGGTAAAGTTGTCCCAGAGGCTCCTTATACTATCCTCAATTTTTTTTTATTCTTCTTTTTTAATCCTCTGTTTCATTTACTCCATTGTCAATCCCCTGTAATGTATTATTCACTTCAGTTAGTGTATTCTCAATTTCTTCTGGTCCTTTTTTATGTTTTCTATCTCCATTTTTATGTTTGCTATCTCTTTATTAAAGTTCTCACAAAGTTTATCTACTCTTCCCCTAATTTCATTGAGCATACTTATAAGCAGTGTTTTGAATTCTGCATCTAGTCAATTGCTGGTCTCAATTTAGTTTAGTTTTTTTCAGGAGTTTTGTTCTTTCATTTGGGACACGTTTCTTTGTCTCCTCATTTTGTCTGCCTTGCTGTTTTTGTTTCACATATTAGAGCTGCTAAGTCCTTGAGACTTGGCAGATTGGTCTAATGTAGTAGGTGTCCTATAAGTTCCATTGACATAGCATCTCCATTCACTTGAGCTGGGCACTCCAGGTGTGCCCCCACCCCATGTAGGCTGTGTACACCCTCCTGTTGTATTTGAGTCTTGGTTGCTGTTAGCACTTAAATTGGTGGGATTTAGGCCCAGTTCAATTGGCTGTGAGGACTGGCTATGACTATCTTGGAAGATCAGCTGTGCAGGGGCCAACCCCTTGGAGCAGGTCTTATCAGCAGATCTCTGGTGCCTGCTGAGTCTGACCCTTCAGTTTGTCCCTTGTAGATGTGGTTGGCTATTGTTTTGATGTGTTCTCAATCTGTCCACTGGGTGATCTGGCTCTGGAGCCTCCCAGAAGTTATAGACCAAGGTGCCCTTCCCAGGGCCACCTGAGATGAATGACAAAGTGATCTGAGGCTGGCTGGTACTGGGGCTGGGCTTGTAGGTGCCCAGGATAGGACAATCTCTGAATCAAGCTTGGCTTCTGCTCGTGGCCAGGAGCCACTTAGCAAAAGGTACATGGCACACTGAGGCCAGATGCTGTTGGTTTGAGAGATTTTAGGTAAGTCTGATACATGAGCCAAAACGGGAATTTTTGTAAGGAGACATCACTGGAAATGGCTTGGGTCATCCCATAGTTTGGGTTGGGCAGAGTTTCAGAGCAGGTTGATGATATGGTGGCTGCCTGCTGGCTCTGTGGGGGAGCCCCAGAAAATGAACAATGGCCTCTGCCAACACTTTAGTCTGGGACAAAGCTGCCCTGCCAGCTCTAGCCCCAATGCCAAATAACTCAGTTACTTCCCCTAGTCCCCAGAATTGGAACTTAGAGTGAGTTCCAGTAAGTCTGTGCATGGGCCCTTTAAGAGGGACCCAGGGACTCCAGCAGCCCTCCATATCACTCAGCCACATTCTGAGCTGGGTTTTATAGCCAGAAGTTATGGAGACTTCTATTCCTGGCACTGGAACTCAGGTACTGGGGGCCTGGTGTAGGACTGGGCCCCCCTTGTTCCTTAGGGAGTATCTCTACATATGAGATATCTCTCCTTATTTTTAACAGCTGGTATGGGACCAGACCATTCTACATCTTTGCACCTCCTACCATTCTTGATGTGGCTTTCCCTTTATATCCTTGATTGTAGGACTTCTATTTAGTTAGATTTCAGGTGGTCCTGAATGATGGTTTTTCTGTAGTTTAGTTGTAATTTTGATGTAGTTACAGGTGGATTCAAGTACCTCATTTACCTACACCACCATATGGACAGGAATCCCCTGCATTTAATATTTTGACATGTTGCTTTGACTGAAGAATATGAAGAATATCTGGGCTTATACAGATATGTAATTTGAAAATGGAGGGATGGTTTAATAGTGTTTATAGGTAACAGAATATTATTTTTGATAGTATATCAAACCTGTATAGTAGTATTTTCTTAAAGATTACTTAAAACTTGGAATTTGATATTCTTAGTGTAAATTTTGTAATCTGTTACTTCAAATTTCATTTCTCTATCTTGCAATTGAGATGTGATTTTGCACCTACATGAGTTTCTACATCACACATTGGTCACTTGAAGAATATAATTGTTCTCAGAATTAAGCAGCACCCCCAAATTTATAAATTTCATAACATAAAAAAATAATGTTACTATCACCCCGATCATATTAAAAAATATGTTTGTAGTGCAAGTTATCATGCCATGGCGACATGGGCAAGTTTTCATAAATTCTAATTTGTCTTGAATAATTAATTTTTGTCAATGGGCAAACATATTCATAATTTTTTCTCTTTGAGTGAAAGATTCATTGGAATTTTTGAGAATATATCTGCAACATGCCCACAACTGAATGATTGTAGCCTCATTGTTAGTCATTCCCTTAAATAAAAATTATTTCATGATAAACAGTTTATCCTTTTCTTCTTTCCAATTGGACACCATTGTCTTCTTTCTAATATGTAAGAAAAAGCTTTCATCTTTTCATTGTTAAATATAATGTCTTATAAGCTATAGTCTTCTCATATGTGGTGTTTATTATGTTGAGATATGTCCCTTCTATAACCAATTTTTTGAGATTTTTTTTATCATGAAAGGATGTTCAATTTTGTCAAATGCTATTTCTGCATCTATTGAAATGGTCATATGATGTTATCCTTCATATTACTATTGTGGTGTATTATAATGCTTAATTTGCACATGCTAAACCATCCTTGCATCTGTGGGATAAATTCCACTTGAAAATAGTGTATGGCCACTTAAATGTATTGTTCAATTCAATTTGCTATTATTTAATTGATGATTCTTACATCTATATTCATCAAAGATAATGGCCTGTAATTTTCTTTCCTTGTATTATCTTTGTCTGACTTTAATATCAAGGTAATGCTGGCCTCACAAAATTAAATTGAAAACATTCTTTTTACTTAATTTTTTAAAATTGTTTCAGAATATTTGCTTTTAATTTATCTTAAAATATTTGGTCAAATTCACCAACAAAACCTGTTGTTAATAAATATACAAAATAAAAATAAATAAATTGTGACACCAAATGCAAAATAGGGATTTTAAAAGGGCAATTTTAAAAATATGATCTAACTTGATTTTTATCAACATAAAATAAACAACTATATAATATGGTGTATATGGGCCTCATGGCAACTATAAAGCTAAAACATGAATTAAATTAATAAAATATATAAAAAAATAAAGCATACTACTATAGGAAATAATTAATTTACAAAGAAAGGCAGCAGGAGAGACAAATAAAAAATAGGTTCTATAAAACAAATAATACTATGCCTTATGTAAGTCCAAAACTATAAATAACTACTCTAAATGTAAATGGATTGAATTTTCTAATTAAAAGACATAGAGTTGCTAGATGGATAAAAAATATCATGGCCCAACTATATGCTACCTATAAGAGACTCACCTCAGCTTTACAGACAAAAGTAAAGTTAAAATGAAGAAATGGAGAAACATATTTTATGCAAGTAGAAAACAACAGGAGAGCAGGGGAAGATATACTTAAATTAGACAAATAGATAATAAGCCAAAAACATTTACAAGAATATTTATCAATATTCCCCCAAATTGTAGCACCTAAAATAAATTAAGCAAATACTAACAGATTTGAGGGAACATATAGAGAACAGTACACTACAAGTTGGGAACTTTAATAACCCACTTTCAACAGTGGATAAAGAAATTATACAGAAAATCAACAAGATAGATAATGAATAAATAAATAAATAAATACATACATACATACATACATGCATACATTAAACTTGAACCATACAAATCATACTTTAGTCCACATGAACTTAATAGACATATATACCAAGATTCCATCCAACAGTAGCAGAAACATTATTCTCAAGCACAAATTAAAAAGAATTCTCCAGGATAGATCATATGTTAAGTCAAAAATAAGTCTTAATAGATTTAAGTAGATTAAACCACAATGTAATAGTACCTATAGAGTGCTGCAAAACAACTTTAAAAGTGATTTTTTTGCAATAAAATATTACATTTAGAAAAAAGATAGATCTCAAATAAATTAACTTAATCCCTCAAGGAACTAAAGAAACAATAAATTAAACCCAAAGTTAACAGAAGGGAGAAAACAACTAAGGTCAGTGCAGAAATAATAAAATAGAGAAAAAATCAATACAAGGTATCAACAAAATTAAGAGATGGTTTTTAAAAAGATAAAACTGAAAAACCTTTTGTTAGACCTACAAAGACAAAAAGAGAGATGAATATAATAAAATAAAAACATAGGAGGCATTAGAATGACACTATAGAAGCACAAAAGGTTAAAAGACAGTACTGTGAACAAATATACATCAACAAATTTGATGACCTAAAAGAAAACCAGCTCTTCCAAGCATCCATGGTTAACTTTCCACCATATTACAGTATTAAATTATTCTGAATTTGACTATATACTGACCTTTCCCAGGGTGTTTTGTATTTTCAGATGAGTAATTAACACCCTCTCATTTTAGCTTCAATAACACCTTTCAGAAATTCTTGTAAGGCTGCTCTAGGTATAATGAATTCCCTCAGCTTTAGTTATTCTAGGAAAGTGTTTATCTTGCCTTCATTTTTAAAAGACAGCTTTTATGGGTAAAGTATACTTAACAGATTTTTTCCCATTAAGTACTTCAAATATAACATCCTACTTTCTACTATCTTTTGTTCCTTAAGGTTTCTAACTAAGAAATCCACTGATAGCATTTTAGTGGTTCCCTTGTAATTTACAGACTTTTTACTTGCTGCTTTTAAGATTATCAACTTGTCTTTGATTTTTAACAGTTTTATAGTGTGTCTTGTAGTGAATCTCTTTAAATTTATTTAGTGATTTATTTGAAGATTCATGAGTGTCATAAACTTAGATATCCAAATCTCACCCCAGATTGGAGAATTTCTCAGCAAATTTTTTTTTCTTTTTGTTATTTTTTTTTCTCAGCAAATTTTTATTTAAATAAGTTTTCTGCCTCTTTTTACCTAAACTCCAACTATTCACAAATTAGTACTTTTAATGCTTAGAGCTCATGCAAGCTTTCTTCACCCTTTTTTTCCTTTGTTATCCTCTGATTGCATAATTCCAGAGTTCCTGTGTTCATTCTCACTGTTTCTTTCTTCTAGTGATGTTTTTTATTGCACTTTTTATTTCATTTATTTTATTCTTTATCTCCAGAATTCTGTTTGATTCTGTTTTATAATTTTCATCTTTTAAAGTTACTTTTTCCTTGTACTGTTTTCCTAATTTTCTTGAATTGTTTTTTCGGTGATTTTTGTAGTTTTGTAGTTTGTGTTTTTTTTTAAAAAAAAAAAACACAGCTATGTTTAAATTATTTAACTGTTTGTTAACTTGGATATCTCCATGTCTTTGGTTTTGGTTACAAGGTTATTTGGGATCTTTTTTAGCTTTGTGTTTGTTTGGGGTTTTTTCATGTTCCATGGCGTTTTATGTAACATTCTGTACATTTGAAGTAACAGTCATCTCCTCCAGTTTTTACTAACTGCCATGAAGGGAGAAATATATACCTAGTCCACAGTTCCTGTTTCCTTTTATGGCAGAGTTCTTAAGATTGTATGACTTCTCTATGTCCTGAAACACATCCAGCTTAAAGCTGACAGCTTTTATTTATTTATTTATTTATTTATTTATTTATTTATTTATTTACTAAAGCTGTTGCTAAATCTCAAGTTTGTGGTCTCTCCTTGGCCCATAGATTTGGCTGACTTTCTGATTTGGCTGACTTTCTGCATGTACTCAGTATTTTGTCAAAGTCTGCTCATGCCACCATTGGAAATGTGCACAGGGGGATAGCTGCAGAGTGGGAGAATGTTTAGGTGAGTCATGCTGGGCATTGTATTGTGGTGACACTGGTTAATAAAATTACATAGGTTTTAGGTATACAATTCTATAATACATCATTTGTGTATTGTATTTTGTGTTCACCACCCCAAGTCAAGTCTCTTTCTATCACCATTTATCCCTTATTTATTCTCCTCCACTTCTGCTTTTAGAATTCTTCCTTAGTCTGAATTTGTCTTTTGATATTATGATTTAAATGTTTTTCAATGTGGGAATTAATAAGTTTATTATACTTGAAGTTTGTTGAGTTTTTTGGATTTGTCTTTTTGGGTTAATGTTTTCCATATATTATGGGAAGTTTTCAGCCATTGTTCCTTAAAATAAAATTTCTACTCCTTTCTCTTTCTCTTTTACTTATGGGACTCCCATAATGCATATATTATTTAATTGTGTTTCACAAGTCCCTTTAGCTCTTTTCACTTTTTTTTTCTTTTCTACTCAGACTCAATAATTTCAAATGTCTTATAATTTTTTTTTTAATATATTTTATTGATTTTTACAGAGAGA
>NW_005872155.1:0-35560 GCF_000147115.1 Myotis lucifugus
CCCGGTACATACCCAGAGCTCCCAATACACGCCAGAGCCTCCAGTACATGCCAGAGCCCCCGGTACATACCCAGAGCTCCCAGTACACGCCCAGAGCTCCCAGTACACGCCCAGAGCTCCCTGTACACCCAGAGCTCCCAGTACACGCCCAGAGCTCCCAGTACACACCCAGAGCTCCCTGTACACCCAGAGCTCCCAGTACACGCCCAGAGCCCCCAGTACACCCAGAGCTCCCTGTACACCCAGAGCTCCCAGTACACGCCCAGAGCTCCCCGCACTGGACCCACTGCCAAGCGCTGATTATTTATTGCTCCCCTGCCCCCCGCCCCCGCCCCATGTGCTCCTGCTGACTCAGCAGTGTGGTCAGCACTTGGCGGGTGCGCCCGGATCTTTCCTCCTTCCTTCATTCCAGCGCAGCCGGCCCTACACCCAGGCACTGAGCCGCATGGGAAATGCCAGGGCTGCACTGCACGGCAATCACACGGAGCCGAAAGGCAAAGCAGAGCAGCAACCCGCCCCGCCCCCCTCCCCGCACACGTCTCTGCACAAGGATCTCGCTGGGGGCCTTCCCGCGAGAGGCGAGGCTCCCCCCTTTAAGGAGCTGCGGTTCTCTTTTCTGCGCCTACGACCCAGCAGGACGCGTGCCCGTGGCAGACCCGGCACATTCCCACGCCCTCATGGGGGAAGGGCCCGTCACAGGAAGTCAGACCTGCAGAGGCCCGAGCTCCTTTCCTCTGAGGCCATTTCTGTCTAAAAGGGAATCGAGGCGCCGGGAGGCGAACAGCCCACCCGAGATCACGGTCCTGGCGGGAGCTGGCCCGGGCGGGCGGCTCTCCGGCCCGTGCCGGCTGCAGGTCCACCCAGAGCTCGGACGGGACGCGGCGCACACCCCGCACGTCCGCAGATCTGTTTTGCATTCCCTTTTCCTGGCCCGCCCTCAACTTAAGCTGGAAAGTCCACGGAAAAATGAACAGGCCCGTGGCTGCCAAGAGCACAAATCACTCTCCCCCCCGAGTCTGGGAATCGGTACAACCACAACACGGAGGCAGGCAGGCAGGCCTCCGGGGCCCCTGCAGCTCAGGCTCCAGGGGTTTGGAAACATGTTGTCCTCATTTCGAGGGGGAAAAATCCGCGCCCAGCACTGAGCGGCCGTCTGTGGCGGGGCCGGAGGACCTGGCCGGACCGAGTGAGGATGGGGAGCAGTTCGGCGGGGGCGTCGGGCCACACAGAGCCTGGAGCCCCGCCAGGTTCCGCCCCGTTACAATATGATGGAGCCACAGAACCAGGTCGCCCCTTCCGCCCCCGCCCCCCTCGCCCCACCAAGGCACAATGGGGACGCTGCTGGGTCACGTGTCCGGTTCAGTGTGCGCACCAGCGAGTGAGCTGTGTTCTTCGCTGTTTGTTCTGGAATCTCGGATGCACAGGGTGACCCACGGCGAGCACGCCTGGTATTCTACTGCCCCGCCCGCCCGGCAGGCAGAGCCCGCACTCGGAGCCGCCAGGACAGGGTCCCGGTCATGTGCAGGGTGTCTCTGAGGCCTGGGGACCTTGAAAGTCTGTTACTTTGTCCCAGTTGCCAAAATGAGTTTTTGGATCCTGCCTTCTTGCTTGAGTTCCCATCGGAGACGATTTCATGCTGAGCTCTGGGAAAAGAGCCCCCGGCTCTCAACCGCCTTCAGCAGAGCCTGTCTCCCCTTAAGAGCAAGGAGTAGGTGTCCTCGCCCGGCCGGGTGGCTCAGTGGTGGAGCATCGACCTAGGAACCAGGAGATCACGGTTCAATTCCCGTCAGGGCACAGGCCCGGGTTGTGGGCTCCATCCCCAGGGTGGGGTGTACAGGAGGCAGCCGATCAGTAATTTTCCCTCATCTTTGATATTTCTCTCTCTCTCTCTCTCCCTTCCTCTCTGAAATCAATACAAATATATTTTTTAAAAAAGAACAAAGAGTAGGTGCCCAGCATGCGGCCCGCCGGCCCTGAGTTTGACATGCTTGATGTACACGCTCCCACCAGCCTTCGAAAGAAGGCGCTCGGCCCCAGGGGGCTCTATCGTCTACTTCTCTGTCCCCTGAAAGCACATTTCCTCCAATGTCAGGGCTCTGGGGGCCCTTTCCAGGGAACACCGCTTCCTCCCCAAAGCATAGCTGCTGGCTCCCCCTGGCTCCCCTCTGCCTGGTGATATGGCGGGAATTCGCGCTTCAGCATCGTTGTGCGAGACCCACGAGGACGTCCGGAAGGAGTCAGTGACGAGTGAAGGGGATGCTGCCGGAGGTTTCCCCTGCAGCAGGGGTGCCGGGTGGGCGGGGGGTGGGAGGAGGGGGGCTGTCACGAATGCCGCGTCCCCTCCCTTCCTCCTGGTTCCGCTAACAGGAGTGGACACCGTGCTAAAGGGGCTTCACACTGATCTGTGAGCCGTGACGGCGCGAGGTAATTGTCTTTGACGAGTATGTCCTCGTGTGGGGGCTGTCACGGCGCTTATGGAGGCGGCATCTTAGTTCAGGGGGCGTCTGAACCGATGGAGGCAGGGGGACCCCCGGAGAACTGAAGTGGAGGGGCTGCCCCTGGGGGGTCGCTGTGTCCAAGCCCGTTTGAAAGGGTCCCCGCCGGCGTGGCTCACTGAGCATCGTCTGTGGGTCGGAGGCCGAGTGGGGATGTCACAGCCGACCACTGCCCTTCTTGGCTGGAAGGGGAGCCACACCCCAGAGACGCTGGAGTCGCTTTCCCTGTCCGTTAACTCTGCGTCCCTAACCCGCTGCTGACCCCTCCTCCGTGGGCACAGCCCGGCCTCAGGCTCACCTGACGAGCTCCGGGAGGCCAGCGTGGCGGCCCCACAGACTCGGAGGCCAAAGGAACCACACAGGATGCTCTGGTCATGAAAACCCCTGAGCAAGAGCAGGTCCTGGCGGCAGTCACGGCCCCGGCCTGTGGCTCCCCCGGCCAAGGCCCATCTTCCGCCACAGCGGGCTGTCCATGTCTCTGTGTCTAGGATCACGGGCCCTGGCGATGGAGAGCAATCGTCTCTCCTGGGCCTCTCGGGGCACCATCTCCCCGGGAACACGAGCTCAGAGGAGCCTCACGGCTGTCTTGTTCCCCGAATGCCATCTCTACGGGCTGTGGATTGTTCACCACCCCGAACCCACAGGAGACAAGAAGTAAGTGTCCCCGCGTTTCACTCTCGGCTCCAATCCCAGCGATTTCCCGGCTGTGCTATCTCCCGCCCCCTCACCCACCACCCATGGGTGTCACGCACCCTCCTGTGCCTCTCCTTCGACTCCCGGCTATAAAATAAGCTGCAAAACTGCCACTCTCCGCAGCATCTTCCCAATCCTTGGGGATTTCGCTTCCCGGCATTGTTGTCAGTTTGGCTCAAATTAACTCATAACAATTCTCGGGGCGGGATGGGGAGGGAGAGGTCTGAACATTTCTTACGTCCACCAAAGCAAAAACATCATAACCTGTGGAACATTCCAAAGACTCCTCCATAAAGTAACCACCCAGAGACGCCGAGGAACACTGCAATTATTTGGGGAGCAAGCGCAGAAGGCGGGCGACCGTTTCTAGAGTTGCCAGCTCATCATACTGTAAATTCTAGGCATCTTTCAAACGTCATTTCAAAGGTAGGAGAACTCGATGGAGCAAAGTGACCGTGAATTTCCGAGTCAGAGGGACAGTGGGCTGGATCCCTACCCCCCGCGCCACCCTCCCCCCCCGCCCCCCGGGAACCTGAGCACGTCTCTTTGGGCCTCCATTTCTTCATCGACACGGTGCTGGGCATCATCCCTACCCCCGAGTTCGCCAGGGGCGACCACGTGTAAACCTCGCGAGAGTGAGGCCCACCCTTGGAGGGAGAGGAGAGAATGGCGGAGCTGAGTCCTCCCCTCCTCTCAGGAGAAGGCCTGAGAGGGACGCACGCCAACGAGAGGCAGAAGGAAGGAGACCCTTCGAATGTGGAGATGAAGAGAGTGTCCCACACTAGCGTGCTGCCCGCCCCGAGAAAGGCGGCCCCTGACCGCCAGGCCCGTGGCAGCGAGAGGACAGACTCACGTCGAGGATTTCCTTGTTGGCCTTCGGAGACGTGGCTTCCCGCAATTCCTTGATGGCCACGGGGATTTTAACCTTCTCGCCCTCCGGGATCCAGAGCCCCTGCGAGAGAGAGAGAGAGAGAGAGAGAGAGAGAGAGAGAGAAAGAGAGAGAGCAGGCATGAGGCGGCAGGCCTTACACACGCCACGTGGGGCTTCAGGAGTGACGCCGTCCGGAAGGGCCAGGGACAAGGAGCTCAGCCCTGCACGGCAAGGCCACCGGCACCAGGAGTCCCCAAGTCTCAGCGGCTCTTTGGTGATCACGGTCCACGGGTCAGAGTCGTCGGATAAACACCCTATGTTCGCGCCCATGACAGAGTGCGCCGTTGCTCCCACAGCTCTAAGGCACCCGGTCCAGGCCTAACCGAGAGCAGGCTTCACACAAAGAGGACCAGAGACAGACGATGGAGAGGAGGCTGCTCGGACCGGGGCCTGACTCGGAAGCTGACCTCTAGGGTCAATGCCAACTTCTATAAAATGCATCTGTGGACACGTCTCACGGGACCACTTATTCGGCACCGTGATTATAAAAGATTTCCCCTCGACAACTTGGGAAAAATGCTGGAATTTCTCAAACCCTCAGCAATACAAGGAATAAATGACATACACAGACGACAGCCGAGGACTCTGGCTTCGCTCCCCCGGAAGGCGAGGGGCCGCCAGCCCGAGCCCCCGGAGCGTCTGTGCCGTGTCTGGCGTCTCACCTTGTACACGGTGCCGAACGCGCCGGAGCCCAGCACCTTGATCTTTTTGAACTCGGTCTCCTTTAGGATCCTCAGGAGGGCCTGGTTGGGCGCCTCCCCGCTGGGGGTCAGGGGCTCCACGAGCTGTGGGAGACGAGGGTGAGCGACGAGTGACGGGGATGCTGGTCAGCCTCCACGCCCCCCGTGGACCGGGCCTGGTCCTGCCTCAGCACAGAACCTGCCTGCTCGCTCAGGCCACACGGCCACCTGCTCTGAGGGACTTCGTGAAGACACGGGCGTCCCTGACCGGAACCGGTCCAGTTCAACAAATGTAACTTCCAGCTCTGTTTCCAGGCCCTTTAGTTGACTGGGGAAGTGTGGGCGAGGAAGCTTTTTTGGGGGGGGGTCATTTTGGTCGCCTGCTGAACCCCCTGACACCCAAGTGCCAGGATGCCACCAGCTGCCCTGGGGACTCCTCCCAGGGACTCCGGCTTCCGACTCTCTGGGCACAGATGCCGGGCGCGGACCGTCCTGGGGAATGGCAGTGCCAGGAACACACTGTGGGAAGCAGAGCTCGGAGAGGGACAGGCGTGGACAGGGGCACCTTCCGGTTCCGTCTCCCCACCCACGGGGCCTCCCCAGGACTCAGCAGGCACCGCTCAAAGGCTGGCTCCTGCACATTAAACACGTACTGTCCTCTGTTTTTAAAAAATATTTTTAAAAAAATATCACCCGAGGGTATTTTTCCATTGATTTTCAGAGAGGGTGGAAGGGAGGAGGAGAGATACACAGAGAGAAACGTGGATATATTGGTTGCTTCCCACAAGGGCCCCACCGGGGCCAGGGATCAGCCTGCAACTGAGGTGCATGCCCTTGACTGGGATCGAACCTGGGACCCTTCAGTCCACAGGCCGACGCTCCATCCGCTGAGCCAACCCGGCCGGGGCCCAAGGTCCTGTCCTTTAAGCAGCCCCCAGGCAGCTGGCACTGTGCCGTGCACTTACCCCAGAAACACGTGTGCTTCCCTGGGTAGATGCCCCCCGTGTAGCTAATGGTCACTGGGCGTTCACACGCTTCCCGGCTTTGCCATCACAGGGACGGAAGCGCAATGACGCAGTGACATCCTCAAACACAGTCTCAGAGGCCCACGCAGAAGGGCCCTGCCCTCTCCCCTGTGTGTGTGTGTGTGTGTGTGTGTGGGGGGTGTCCCCAGGGGCTGGGGCGGCGCAGGGGGGCGCACTCACCTCCCTCTCCTGCAGCAGCCGGCGCAGCGTGCGCTTGCGGACGATGTGGCGCCGACGCAGACACAGGCCCACCACCAGCGCCACCATCAGCAGCAGGAAGAGGCCGCCCACGATCCCCATGGCGATGGACGAGATCTTGGGCCTGAAGGAGGTGCACACACGGGGGAAGGTCAGGTTGCTTCCAGACGTCATGGCATCTGCATTTCACCTATGTCCTGCCTTTGCTGAAACGCTGACGCCACTGAACACGCTCAGAGAGGCGCTGCAGCCGCTGAGGTGGGGGGGGAGCTGAGGGTCCCCGCAGCATCCTCACTCGTTCCCGCCCCCCACCTGGCTGCGTTGCACTACTCAAATTGAGGTGTTATCTGGATCTCTCCATATAGTGGCTATTATTTTATGTTATTTTTTAGAGAGAGGTAGAAAGGGGAGAGAGAGAGAAAGAGAGAGAGAGAGAGAGAGAGGTAGTGAGAGAGAGAGAAACACCGATTGGCTGCCTCCTGCATGATCCCCACTGGTAATGGAGCCCACAACCTGGGCATGTGTCCTGACCGGGAATTGAACCAGCAACCCAGCCACCTTTGGTGCATAGCACAACGCCCAACCAACTGAGCCACACGGGGGCAGGGCAATGGTTCTATTTCAATCTGTTGATTAAGAAAAGACATTAATTCCAAAAGTAACTCAGACTTCAGTTCTGGTTTCCATGTGAATTTGCATGTCTCTCAGAGTCTCTCTGTGCGTCGGAAGCAGCGCTCTCCCATCCGTCTGCTGGCCTGGCTGGGGAGGGGCCTGTCAGTGATGCTGAGCATCCTCGAAGGGCCCTTGGCTTTCCAGATGGCACCACAGCCTCGGAAGTGCTTCGCGTGAGCTCGGAGGGGCTGTGCAATGAGGGGACCGCACACAGAGACCACCCCCGTCCTAGATCAGGGGTGTCACCTTGCAGCCTCCAACCCCCGGGCGAGGTTGTGCCTGATTCCAGAGAGAGCGAAACTCAAACTCAAACTCTAAAGCTCCCTGGGGAGAGAGCCGTCTGAAGCAGGAAATTCCGAATTTGAATATAAAGTTGTTATTCTTAAGTATCGGTGCCATTTCAGCTTCCTGCAGACTTCTTCGTTCCAGGTAGAAATGTGAACAAACAGCGAAGATTAACCAGCTGCGGCGTTTGGACGCACAATAATGGGACATCGTCCTTACGAATTTCTCGTAAGTGGGTCACACGCACTTCGTGAAAGTGACAGTTACCACATGTTCTGCTTAGAGTACACGAGCCATCCCCCACGTCCGACCGTCTGCCCACCACTGCCGCTGGAGCTCATGGGTTTCCACGGTTTTGGAGGGAACGTGAGAGAGATACAGGAACAAATCGGTTCCTACAGAGGATGTGTCCCACGTCGAGTCGTAACGAGGGCGAGTGAATGGAAAAACTTAAAAGAGTAAACACAACAAAGATCGGTGCCGGACGGGTGCCTGTGGGGCGAGAGGGACCTCAGTGGAGGTGCTGACTGTGGACGAGCAGCAGGAGCTGGCTGTGCCCCGGCCCGGGAAGAGGGAGGGCTGAAGGGACCTTTGTCCCCGCAGCGGCCTCCTGTGTGCCCTGACGTTCCCCGGAGAGTAGGAAGGATCCGTGACCACGGCTGATTCTGGGGGGAAGCGTCCGCGGCACTGAGAGGGGTCCCGTCGACATGACGGGAACCGCAGGGGTTCCCAGCCCGGCTGGGGTGGCTCAGCCGGTTGGGCGTCGACCGGGATGTCACCAGTTTGATCCCCAGTCAGGGCACAGGCCCGGGTTGCAGGCTTGCTCCCCAGTGGGGGGCGTGCAGGAGGCAGCCGATGGATGTTTCTCTCTCCTCGACGTTTCGACAGGTGTCTGTATAAATCTGATTCCTCTCTAGACATTACTCATCGATTACCCCGCTCTTCCCTGCTGAGTCCGAACAGGAAGCCCACTCTGCTGGTCCCAGGGCCGAGTTTCAGCAACGACGGCAAAGTGACCAGAACGGAAATGCTGAGGAGGTGGCGCTGAGAAAGATCAGGGAGAAACCCCAAGCTGGAGCTTTGTCACCGAGCAGAAAGGTCATTCGAGCACAGGTCTGTGGCAGGGCCAGCTGGGACAGGTCGGGGAGGGAGGAAGAGAAGCTAGGAGAAGGGAAGGGTCCAACCACACAGGTGTGACCAAAGAAGTCAGAGGAAGGACAGAGGAAGGAGTGCTGGGCATCGAGCACGCACTTCCTGCCCCCCTCACGGCAGCACCCCACCAGAGCCCAGAGACGGCGGGGAGGGGGGACCAGCAGGTGCTGGCCCAGAGGGAAGAACCTGGCCAGGCAGAGGGGAGCCAGCAATGCAGGGTGCACTGACTGCCCATATTGTGCTGTGTCATTAGACAACGCGGTCATACTTACTCGTTGGTCGTGCAGCCTTCAAGACCTGGCCCTGTGCAGCTGCAGGGAGCAAAAGAGAAATACATTTTGATGGTGCTCTTCCTGAGCATGTTCTCTGGAAGAGCTGTTGTGAAGTCATGAGCAAGCCTCTTTTTATTCCATCACCAGGCAATCCTCTCTCTTCT
Organism: Myotis lucifugus; assembly: GCF_000147115.1. Taxonomy (NCBI): domain Eukaryota; kingdom Metazoa; phylum Chordata; class Mammalia; order Chiroptera; family Vespertilionidae; genus Myotis; species Myotis lucifugus. Next base: position 8,568 of record NW_005872155.1, read on the forward strand.
CTCTTAGGAAGCCGTGGCCCAGAGGGGTTACTAGTGAGTGAGATGCCCAGGGTCGTGATAACTTCAGTGGCAGAGACTGAGGGTCTGGGACTCATAACCTCTGCTCCTCCCCCCGTCCCCCCGACTCAGCACAGCTCCAAGTGGAGAAGGATTAAGTTCCTCTCAAAGCGTTAAAACCGCGATGCGCCTCAATCTGGGGGCGGTGTTAATCATCTATTCTTACGCCTTTATTCACTCGGCAAATATTTTTGAGTGTCTACTCTGCGACAGGGACTGTCCTAGTGCTGAAAGGCAGAGAGTTTCCGGTCTTGTACCGAAGTGTTTCCACGTATTGCTTTGGCGCAGGCACAGCTGTCTCACAGCTGTCTCGAGGGTACAAGAGGGCAGAACAGAACCAGGTCCTGGGTCGTGCTGGTCCAAGGGGGAGCGAGGGGGACGCAGGTGAGCGAGGACACGGGCCTCGGGGGCAGGGGACTGGGTGGCCATGAGGACTGCAGGCCCGAAAGCCGGGAGCAGGAGCTGGCTTCCTCCAGGGCCACGTGACCGAGCGTCACAGGAGGCAGGGACGGCGCTTGCCTTACGGTGACTCTCGGGCCCCGGGCCCCGGGCACCAATGTAAGTGTCAACAGGAAAACAGACTATGCCAACTAAACGGGAAAGACGGGCCCTTTACGGCCTGGCAGAGGGAAGTGCATTCAAGCGTGGGAAGAGGTCTGGGGGCGCTGTGTGACACGCCCGCTGGTGACAGACATTTTCTGTCTCCTCTGAGGGCTCTGTTCTCCGGGGACCTGGCAGGACTATGCGCTCATTCCACCCTCACGTCTCTGTGTGGTCAGGAGCTGCGGTATCTCAGCACAGACTCCTTCAGGATGAGCCCTGGAGACGGAGCGGCCTCCCACCACCACAAGCCCCGCCCATCGTGCCCCACCCACCATGCTCCTCCCACTACCCTCCTCCCACCAAGCCCCACCCATGCTCCTCCCACTGTGCCCCGCCCACCACGCTCCTCCCATTGTGCCCCGCCCACCACGCCCCTCTGCCAAAGCCACTCCCACCGTGCTCCACCCACCACATCCCACCGCTGTGCTCCGCCCACCGCGACTTGCCCATCAGCCTGTTCTGGCTGCTGCCTTGCCCCTGGGGACCACCTGAAGCCCTGACTCCACCCCAAACCTCCGGGAGTGCAGCCTGGAAATTCTGGAGATGTTTCCAATCTGCGAACTTGCAAGATAGGAAAGCTTTTGTTTCCCAGGGCCCGAGGGGCACTCACCCGTAGGGGCAGTTGGGGTGGCACAGGTGGCAGACGTGACTGGCGTCCGCGAACTTCCAGACCAGCGTGTTGTTCTCGCCCATGATCCCGGCTGGGCAGGTCTTGACGCAGTGCGGGCCATCGATGTAGTGGGCGCACTGCACGCAGCTGTCGGGGCCCTGCAGCGGGAGAGAGGGTGTCACCGGCGAGACAGGGCTCTCTCCTTTGCCAAATGGAAGTAGCCTTTTACTGAAATACGTGTCTTGAAAAAAAGCCAAACAGTGTAGAAACTGTCAGCGTGGAAGGCGAGTTTGTCTGCGGTTGTGCTTGAGCCCTGAGCCCTGTTCACAGTGAGCATAAAGCCTGTCTGACCTCGCACACGTGTGCTACATACAAAACACGAGAGACGGTGCTAGTTAGCTTATTACACGTCACTCACACTCTGAGGGCATCTCTCCTTGCCAACACAACCCTGATGGGCCCGCGTGTGCATTTACCCCCGGGCTGGTCGGGCGGACTTGCTCACACGTGGGATTTGTGGTTCAGGGAGGCTCGCGGCAGCCAGACCTGCCCAGCAAATTGCCGGAAACCCACCTCCAGCCAGTCCGTGAGCAGGAGGCGGCGGGCTGAGGGCAGTGCCGCTGCCCAGTTAACTGAGCAACGGGCTACCTCCCGCCCTGGGATGCTGAGTTCTCCCTGATACTCTTCACCACATCACTACGTCGCTAGGAAACTGGATTTTAAGTAGTTTTCTAGGGCATTCTTTAAGAATTCTCCAAAAATGATACACTCCTGTTGCGTAAGAACTTGATGATGTTTGAGTAAAACTAAAGCAATGATGACCGACGTCGGAAGTGGGGGACATGGGCTGACCCCGTACCGGGCCCTGCGGGCTTCCCGCTTTGTGGGGACACGGTTAGGTGTGAGGGTGTGGGCAGGAGCAGGGGCTGCCTGGGCCGGCGGGGGTGTGAGGACTTCAGCTCCGTCGGAGCCCCGCCCCAGCCCAAAGGCGCACGGCCTCTCTCTGGGGCGTGGGCTGGGGCGCTGTCCTCAGCAGCCATGAGGACAGTGGGCCGTGGTGGGGGCGACCGCTGGGAGGCCTTTCCCCGTGTTGTGTGGGGGAACGGCTCGAAGCGAGCTCCTTACGCGTCCCGTGCAGGTCACGTTCATGGGCTGGGGCAGGCACTCCGGGTGGCACTGGATGCACTCGCCGTTCTCCACAAACTCCCTGGGCTCACTGCGGGGGGTGGGGGGGAAGGACAGTGGTCAGCGCCTCCCTGGGGACCCGCAGCAGGACACCGGCGGCTGCAGCTGTGAGCCGGTCTGTCTGAAAAGCCCGGTGACACGAACCACCTCTCTCAGCAATGCACAGCGGTTCCAGGTAAAAGCCAAACGGCCAGGGTCCCGGGCGACCCTGTCATATAATAACCAGACTCTGACCGAACCCTCTGCCGTCTTCCACCAAAGCCAGCCATAACCCTCACCCAGCACCCACACCTCTCCCGGGTTCTCCTAGCGACGCTGTGTGCACGTTTCAGCGAGTGAGAGAGAAAGAGCCCCCTGCGGACTCCCTATGTGAGGGGAGCAGGAGAGGATCGCTGCAGAGACCACAGGGGACGGAGGGAGAGCCCTTCCCCCTGCCATGGTCAGGCCCAAACAGTAAGAACGGAGCCGGGAGGCGGGGGGGAGAGGGGGGAGAGTGAGGACTTTGCTGGTAATATCGTCACCACTCCTCCAAGATGCGCCATCAACGCGGAGCAAGAGGCCTTGTCCCGATCGAGAACCCGGGGGGGGGGGGGGGCGTGGAGAAGACTGACATCTGCCTGGTGACGCCCGACCAGCCCTCACTGGGTGGTGAGCAGGAGCGGTTACACCCGAAAAACGTGTCCCGAGAGTCCCCCTTTCAGGCGCTTGGCATCGGTTAAACCAGATGCCACCTTCGCTGGTCTCTGTGCTTCTGCCCGGGGCTGCCACGCCTATGGAGGGGGCCCGTCTTGCAAAGGGACCCCTGCAGCTGGGCCCCAGGTACTGTGGAGGAAAGACCTGGCACCTCGACATGCTTGCTTTCATTACTTTGCCTTAAAAAACTTTTATTTTAGCCCTGGCTGGCGTGGGTCAGTGGTTAGAGCGTCAGCCTATATACCAGACGGTCACAGGTTCGATTCCTGGTCAAAGGCCTGTGCCTGGGTTGTGGGTCCGATCCCCTCTGATGCCCGGCCCAGTTGGGTACATGTGGGAGGCAACAAATCCAGGTGCCTGGCACGTGGATGTTTTTCTCTCTCTCTTTCCCCCCCTCTCTCCCTCCACTCTAAAAATCAATGGAAAAAATACCCTCACTCCTCAAGTGAGGATTAAAAGTTTTTATTTTATTTTATATTTTTATTGATCTTTAGAGGGAGAGGAAGGGAGAGGGAGAGAGAAAGAGAGAAACATGGATGTGAGAGCAAAACATGAATCGGCTGCCTCCTGCATGCCCTGACTGGGAACTGAACCAGTGACCTTTCTGTGTAAGGGACGGTGCCCGACCCACTGAGCCACACCTGTGAGGGACGGTGCCCGACCCACTGAGCCACACCAGCCAGGGCAATGACCTTGTCTTTTTAAAGAGAAGTGAAAACTGAAAACAGAGGGTCTACCTGTGGCATGAAGGAGAACACCAATAGTTCCTACTCTTTCGCATGCAGATCACTCCGCTAGGGGAGGGCCTGTCAGCTAATGGCTCCTACAGAAATGAACTTGACCTTGTCAACCTGCTCCGGAATATTTCTGGATCCACGCTGCGGCCCTGACAGTGAAATAAGAAGGAAGACTTCCTACAGCCATCCAATTCCAGCAGCTCTTCCCTCTCACAAAATTTCCCTTTTTCTTTAAATTTTTAAAAAACTGTCCCTGCCGCCCGACCAGCGTGGCTCAGGAGTGAGTGTTGACCTATGAGCTAGGAGGTCATGGTTTGATTCCCGGTCAGGGCACATGCCCGGGTTGTGGGCTCGATCCCCAGTAGGGGGTGTGCAGGAGGCAGCTGATCCATGATTCTCTCTCCTCATTGATGTTTCTCTCTCTCTCTCTCCCTTTCCCTTCCTCTCTGAAATGGGTAAGATATATATATTTAGAAAACTGCCCCTGCTGAGCTCTATTCTTCAATTTTACTTTCTCATTCAAAGATTGGCATCAATGTCAAGATTCCCACAGCATCGACAGGCTGTAATTGGTATTGATGGTAAGTAAACTCAGCAACCGTTAAATGGCTGTCTACTTCTTTGTCCATGGTCCTATTTAAAGCTATTTGCCCTGCTCACTGTTTCCTGAACAGAACACAGAAATTAACCAGGGGATGGCATTTGCGTTAACATAGTCTGACACGCCAGGAACGGTGCACCGAGGGACAGACCGCATGGCCATGGTCTTGGGCAGATGAACTGCTATGAGCGATCTATCTTGGGAACTTTGTGCAGCTTAGAAAAATAGAAGGTATGTCCAGAAAAAGAGACTCGATGAATTATTAGGTTGGATTAAGCCAGGAAAATAGTTTGTCCATTTCTGTGTGTGATGAACAGTTGCTAATAAACAAACAACAAAACAAAGGAAAAGAAACAACCGAGAGACAGGTGCACGGGGAACGGCGCTGGCCCCGTCCAGCCGCCCTCCCACGGTCGCAGCGCTCACCCCTCCAGCAGGTTGCACCGCTCCATGCACTCCCGCTCGCGGCTGACGTTCTGGCAGGCCACGCAGTCCCCGGGCGCAGGGCCCCAGCAGCCCTCCAGCGGCGAGCACAGCCGGTTGCAGACTTGGCCTTGGGCCTCTGGGGAGACAGTGGGCACCGCAGTCAGGGGAAGAGTGACCGAGGGACGACTGGGACAGCGCCCCCAGTGAGGTGCCGGGGTCTTCCGCTGACGGACACGCCGGGGCCCTGAAAGAAGCCAGGACCCAGAACAGCCCCCCAGAGGCCGACTGCGAGGTGCCTTTTCCCTTCGGGGTACCCAGGGCGCCACACTGGGCCTGGTGGGGTTTGCGGATTAGGGTGACGGCGGGAAGGTGTGCTGTGCTCGCTTCCTTGGGCTAGGGAGGCACCGCGCCCAGGGTCTACACTCGGGATTGCACTTCATTCTCTCCGGAGCAGGACGCTGTGGCAATCGCTACCGCCCCCATGGCGTGGATGAGGACGCCAGAGCCCAGAGATGGGGAGGAAGTGGATGAAGGCCTCGAAGCCTGGAAGGACCGGGGCCAGGATGTGGAGGCAGGTCTGCTTCCAGGGGCCGGCTCTCGGCACAGGGGCCGCCAGCTGCCTGGCTTCACAGGCTGGCGATGGCTCTGACGCAGGTAGGAGACGCCACGGTGAAAGGTTCCTTCCACGGCGTGCACACGGGCGCATGCGTTTGTGTGCATGTGTGTGCATGTGTGTGCATTAGCTAGAGCCATCGGAGACTGAAATGAGCAGGGGGACCGATAGCTAAAATGTAATCTAATCGACACCAAGCTTACTCTTGTGCATTGCAAACAACTGACAGCCCGAATCTCAAGGCCAACGTCTCCTGCGAAAGGAGGATGCACCAGAGCGATCCTGCTGAGCGCCAGGTGGCAGCGCCGCCATCGGGAGCACACGGAGCCGCTCTCTGGCTGCGTCAGGGGGAGGGGAGGCGTTCGCGTGCTCGGGGGTGGCCCTGGGGACGTTCTACGTGAACACGCGGGGAGCAGCGGGCCCGCCCTCCGGCCGCGCGCCACTCACTGCAGTCCCTGCCATCCTTGTTGCTTTGGATCTTGGCTTTCTGACTCGTGGTCCCGAAGAGCTTTCTCCAGTTGATGGTGTCTGCGTAGCACAGGTTGCGGTTCCCCGAGATGATCACGTCTCCGTCACTGATCTCCTTGAGGGAGCGCAGCCCCAGGGACGTGATGTCCGTCAGCCCGACGACGGCGAGAGAGAAGCGGCCGCTGCGTCGGAGAGAAGGAAACCAGCCCCGTGAGACGCACAAAAACACGGTGTCGCTGAGCGACGTATTTGGGTTTCCTGGGCCCTTTTAGATTCACGCCCCCCCTCCCCCCCCCGCCCCCATGACCATCGGTCCCACTGCGCAAGGTACATATTGCAACTTGAAATCTGCACGTGGCCCGGCCGGCGTGGCTCAGTGGTTGAGCGTCAGCCTGTGAGCCAGGAGGTCACGGTTTGATTCCTGGCCAAGGAAGGGCACATGCCGGGGTTGTGGGCTCCATCCCCAGGAGGGGGCGTGCAGGAGGCAGCCGATCCGTGATTCTCTCTCATCATGGATGTTCCTCTCTCTCTCTCCCTCTCCCTCCTCCCTGACATCAATGAAAAACATATTAATAAAATAAAATCTGCAAGTGTTTCCTTGTGAGTCCCTCCAGGGAAAAGCCAGTTTCCTGGCCGCTGAGTCTCTTCAATCCCAGGGGCGAGCCAGGGGCTGAAGGAAGGTCTCAATGCCATTATTTACTTGCTGCCTGTTTACTCTGCCTGGGCATTGAGGTGTTTTAGCCTCTCAAACATCCAAATAGACTTCAAAAGCCACAGGTTCATTTCCCATCCATCTGCCCAGCCATGCAGCCGCTGAACAAACACGTGAGGTGACATGGGACTAATTCTATGTAGGCCGTGTGTACATTTCCTGCTCTCAGGACGGCGCCCCTTTTTTCTAGCGGGGATACAATCATAGGAGATGGTGTTTCCCCAGCACCTGAGTCTGGTGGTGGTGGGGGCGAAGGGCAGGGGCACTGGGCACGCCTGGGGAAGGCTGCGCAGGAGGGGGCCTCCCGGAAGAGGTGATGCCCGGCTGGGCGGACCTGGGAGCAGGTGCACCCAGCACTGTGCCGGTCCATCAGGGCGATGAAGAGCCCTCAGGGGGCCGGTGAAGGGACTCAGGTGGGAGGGCGGGAAGCCCAGGGCCAGCTGGAGAAGCAGGAAGGCAAGAAGGCGCGTGGCAGGTGCAGAGAGCCACAGGCCGCTACAGGGGCAGAAAGGTGGAGGCAGGGAGGCCGGAGAGGGGCCTGGGGAGGGGGCGGGGCTAGAGCACAGAAGACCTGACACCACAGAGCAGCTCGGGGTGTCTGTGATGATGGGGAACCACAGGAAGGAGGTCTGCACCCCGTCCCCACGGCCCGCGAGCGTCCTGAATTGCAACCCTTTCTCTGGTCTCCCATCAGCGGTGAACAAGCCGGGCTCCTCCCGTGGGGGGGGGGGGGGGTTCTCCATTGTTATTGCTTCCACTGACCGTTGACATTCAGTGTTGCTTTGTCAGGTGTCCAGCACGTGGTTAGATAATCGCATACTTGCAGCACCCGCCTGGCACCACCCACCGTTCCTACACCACCGACTCTATTCCCTGTGCCGCACGTTACATCCTGCGATCTCTCCCATCACGAGGACATGTCAGCCCTTCACAAAGCCTGCGCGGTCCTTCTCCAGCGTGCCCAGGCCGTGACCGATAAGGAAAGACGGGGACTGGACACACCTGCAGGGACTAAGGAGACATAGCAACCAAATGCAAGGTGGGCCCTGGCTGGCGTGCCCAGTGGTTAGAGCACAGGCCCATGCACCGAAGGGTCGTGGGTTCGATTCCCAGTCAAGGGCGCGTGCCGAGGTTGTAGGTTCCATCCCTGGCCTGGGTGGGGACACATGTGAGAGGTAACCAATTGATGTGTCTCTCTCACATTAATGTCTCTCTCTCTCTCTCTCTCCCTCTCTCTCTCTCCCCCCTCCCTCCTTTCTGCTCTCTTAAAAAAAAAATCAATGGAAAAGTCTGACTGGGTGAGGATTAACAACAAAAAAGGCAGGATGAAGACTGGATCAGGCTCGGAAACAGAAGGCGTTCACGGAGCAGCCGGCGAGCCCCGAATAAGGTGTCGCTTTGTTAACGAGGACCATGCTGACTTCACTCGGACACCAGCACCGCCCGCGAGATGCCAGCCCAGGAGAGACTGGGTGGGGGGCAGCAAGGCCCTACAGCATCGCGGCCATACTCTGCGCGTCTTATTTCAAAACACACCCGGCGGCTGCCGGGCCGACACTTACTGCTGCTTGGTCCGGCCCCGGATGATCTCCAGGTTCCGGAAGGCGTGCAGGTCCGTCCTGTTCTCTGGCCAGGCCTGGATCAGCAGGAACCCTGCGGGCGGGAGGCAGGGCGCTCAGAAACCGCCTTCCCGGCCGAGGGCGAGGACAGGGTTCCCGGAGCCCGCGGCACGAGCAGGACACGGGGCGCGGGATCCGCTTCCCCTCCCGTCCTCCCGGAGCTGCACACACGGGTGCCGGTGCCGGCCTCGGCCGCCTGCCTCCCCCCCGGCCCTGCCCCCACCCCGCCCAGCCCGCCCACCCGTGCTGTCCCGAGGGCGCAGCCCCACCTGTGATCTCCTTCACGGTTTTCAGGTTGTCCAGCTCCCTCGGGTCCAGGGGCGGCGTGTGGGTGAAGGAGTCCCTGGAAGGAAGAGGATGAAGGTCACCCCTCACCGCTCCCTGCCTGTGGCGGGGGCAGGGCTGCGGCCAGCGGCCCCCCCGGACTCACCCCTCAGAGGCAGCCCCTGCCCCCGACTCACCCCTAGAAGGCGGCCCCCGCCCCCCGACTCACCCCTTGAAGGCCACGGGCAGGATGTGCAGGTCCCCGCTGATGGTGGTGCAGTTGCGGAAGTGCCTGATGTTGGTGGCGTTGATGGACAGGGTGTCTCTAAACTCCCCGATCCCGATCCCGTTGCACACTGTGGGGAGAGGGACACGCAATCCCGTCCATGCCTGGGGACCTGAGCAGGCGGGGGGCCCAGGGGGAGGGGCGGGGCGGGAGCGAAGCCGTGAGACTGTCGCTGCCCAACCAGCGCCGACCTGTGTGGGGCTCCCATTGGTACCCTAACCACACCTCCGCCTTCCTACCACCCTGAGCTGGCTGTGGCCTTGTCTTCCATCTTAGAGAAAACACACACACGGTTTTTTAAATCAAAAAGCAAGATGCAGTCCAGCCAGTGTGGCTCAGTGGTTGAGCATTGACCTATGAAACCAAGAGGTCACGGTTCAATTTATAGTCAGGGCACATGCCCGGGTTGTGGGCTCCATCCCCAGTGTGGGGCGTGTAGGAGGCAGCTAATTAATGATTCTCTGTCCTCATTGATGTTTCTATCTCTCTCTCCCCCTCTCTCTTCCTCTCTGAAATCAATTAAAAAAATAATAAAAAAAAAGATCAGTGAGTTTGTGCGCGGGGCCCATGGATGCCTCCTGTACAATGATCGCACTTTCGGGGTGTGTGTGTGAAAATTTACAGAATAAAAGATAAAGTAGGGGGTCAGCAGGGATAGGTTGGCCTGGAGGGTACTCCAGGGACAGGGCACTGAATAAAGGAAGGAAGGGATTGCTGAGCCGGAGAGAGAGTCACCGGAACCTCTCCCAGTGCCGCCGAGGAGACTGGCGGGGCCGGGGCACCCAGCCCAGGGCCGGGGAAGCCGTGTCCCCACGCCGTGCCCACGCGGGCTCCTACCTTTGCGACAGGGCCCTTCGCACTTCTTGCACTTGCGGACGCCGTCTTCCTCCACCTCATGGCTGTCGGGGCTGCAGGCCCGCACGCAGGAGCCGTGGTCGGTCACCACGTAGTTCCCTGGGGGGGGGGGGGGGGGGGGGAGGCAGGTGTGAACGCGGTGCCAGGTGTCTCTGGGGTCGTGTCCTCCTGAATCCCGGCCGATGACAGGGCCCGTCATCCTCTCATTTTGTTTATTTTAAGGACAAAGAAGGGAAGGCTGCAGACTGAAAAGGAATCGCACTCAAGAGCTTTCATCGCGTCCCAGGCCCTGATGGCAAACAGATCCTCCTCCCAGGCGGAGCGGATGTGCGGGAGCCGCTCCCCCCAGGCTTAGAGCTCTCTTCCCCGCTCTCTTTTTTTTTTTTTAAGGTTTTACCTCCAGGACTTATGATCAAAGCTTGAATCTTTATTAAAAATATGTGAGCCCAGCTGGTGTGGCTCAGAGGTTGAGCGTGGACCTATGAATCAGGAGGTCAGGGTTCAATTCCCGGTCAGGGCACAGGCCCGGGTTGTGGGCTCGATCCCCAGTGTGGGGCGTGCAGGAGGCAGCCGATCCATGATTCTTTCTCATCACTGATGTTTCTCTCTCTCTATCCTTCTCCCTTCCTCTCTGAAATCAATAAAAATATATTTAAAAAAATACGCGAGCCTGAACGATGACTCCGCTCCCCTCAACGCGGCCCCGAGGCTTGGTTTACTCTGGGGTTGTGGCCTGCCTCACGGCCTGTGCCTGGCGGGGCCTCGGGCAGCTGGTCCGGCACCTGCGCCGTCTCCTGCCCCTCGCCTCACGGTGCACATGGGGTTCGTGTCCACACGGACGTCATTCTCTCCAGGGGCCTCTGCCTGCTTGGGCCCCAAGCCGACCTCACACACCTCCCGTGCTGCTCCTTCTCCTGGGACGCGCCTGCTGCGTCCGGGCTCTGTGCTTCCTCTGGGTTGTCACCCCCTCGCCGGCCCTCTCTCAGGACCACGTCTGCCACATCGGGACGAGACTTCCTCATCCCGTCACTCCTGCCCGTGGCCATCCCTCCATCCCTGTCATTTTCTTCTGCCCAGAAGGTGAACATTCTCATCCCCGCAACCCGCAGAGCTCTCCCTCTGCCGCTGCTGGTAGACGCTTCTCCTCGCTCCCTCTCCCCTGGGAAGTCAAGGCCGGCCCTAAGCGCGTTAACTAGACAACCCTGTGCTTCCGCTATGCGGCCGGGGCTGCTGTCACCACTTCCTCGAGCTGCGGCCACCAGTCGCGGCATATGCAAATGAGCAAAACCCAGCGATGGCAACAAAACAGCAGGCGACAGTCCCCCCAAGGGCCCAGGCCCCCTCTATCCACTGAGCAAGGGCAGCTCCGACACCCCCTGCTGGGGCCTATCACACACCTCCCTCCTGGGTGCAGGAGCCCAACGGCGAGACGGCCCAGTGGCCGCGGGGTTAGGCCCACCAGACAGTTCACTACCCTGGACCTCAGTTCCAGGGGCTGCCCAACACCTGCGGCATGACCTACCCTGTCACCTGCGGCATGACCTACCCTCACCTGCGGCATGACCTACCCCGTCACCTGCGGCATGACCTACCCTCACCTGCGGCAGCGACCTACCCCGTCACCTGCATTCGGATGGGCCCTGGCCACATGCCTGACAATGAGGCACACGCCGACCAGACGCTGCCTGAACTGGGGACTCGGGGTTCCCGTAGGAGGCGCAGGGAAATGGATGCTGGAGCCTGAAAGGGCGTGGCGGGCGAGGACTCACGGGGACACTTCTTTACACAGGTGGCGCCGAAGCTGTATTTGCCGTCGGGGTTGACGTCCATCTGGTAGGTGGTGGGGTTGTACAGCATGAGCGGCGGGCAGGTGTCCTTGCAGGTGGCGCCGTCCCGGAACCGGCGGCAGACCTGCGAGAGGCATGGACACGGGACATCGGAGGAGCCGCCTCGCTGTCCCGGACCTCGGACCGGGTCATGTTAAATGGGCGACCACCTTGGGCCTAAAGGACACTGCTTCCCAGAGCGCTGTGAGCGGACAGCGAGGGAGCAGAGGCGGACAGTGAGGAACAGTGTTAGCGTCCGTGTCACTATGGCAGCTTTTCTGCCAATAGCAAGCCCTCCTGCTCTGGATGCATAAAACCCACGGCTTGGTCCCCTCCTGGGACACTGGGCTTCTGCCTGAATCAGCGCTTCCCAAATCTCGTTCTCTCTCTCTCTCTCCCTTTCTCTCTCTCTCTCTCTCCCTCTCACTTTGAAGCCTTTCATTTTTGCCGGCCGGCGCAGGTGAGCGGAGCGGGCCGTTGGGTTCTGTCCGGAGGCCTGGGTTGGGTTCTGTCCGGAGGCCTGGGTTACGCTCCGGTGCTCGCGTAGAGCGGACGACCCAGCGCCGTGCGCGGCACAGCCGGAGAGACCGTCCTCTCAGGAGCGTGGCTTTTCTGAAACACGTGTCCCGACTGCGAGCCTTATGATCGCGGGGAGAGGAAATGCCCGTCTCCATTAGTGGGCAGAACGACACAGAGCTCGCACGCTGGGCGGGAACCTCGAGGGTGTTCTGCTCACGCTCCATTCACGCCGGCTGCCTTTACACAGGACACTGCGGGTGCGGCTCAGGGTACTGCCCGCCCAGGGGCCCTCGCCTGGCAGCGTGCCGCCTGCAAGGACCAGGCCAAACGGGGCGCTGCCTCGCAGCTCCCCCGCTCCCACCATCGCTGCCTGCAGGGCTCACACCAGCCTGGGGCTCAGGATTCCAAGGTGCTCACCCTCGGGGGCAGCTGCATGGGCCCCATCACCCCCCCGGGCAACACGGATTTCGTTAGGGCTTCCTGCAGTCCCGGGACAGACGGGAGCACCCCAAGACCCCCTGCGTGGGGTGCCGGCAACCTCTGAGCCGTGGTGGGAAGGGCAGAGCCCTCGGGGCCCTGGGCCCCCTCTAGGTCTCTGCGGCTCATTCCCCTTAACGATAAACCACACGTATTTAGTCCTCAGTGCTCGTTCTATGCCTGGGGCCTCGTACGAACGCCTCATGCTCTATGTCCCGTGGACCATTTAACAGAGCGGCACTCTACCCACCACCGTCGGCCAAGGAGACCGGAGCACAGAGGTCACAGCCGCTGCCCAAGGTCACAGAGGGAGGGGGGAGGCAGGACGATGACAGAGGCTCTGGTCCCAGGAAAGGGCGCCGTCCTCGCCCGCTACCACAGACGGTAATCCACACACCGCAGCCACGGAAAGCCGCCCACGGGGTCTGGGTGGGGGGCAGTGCCCGGGAGGCTGGGGGCTGCGGGCCTTACCAGGCAGTCGCTCTCGCGGGGCCCCGTGCAGCCGGCGGCACACTGGTTGTGGCAGCAGTCACTCGGGGACTTGCCCCGGCAGCGGCCGGAGCACTGCTGGGCGCAGATGGTCTTGGTCACTGAAAAGGAGCACAGGTCACGGTGAGCCGGGAGTGGGGGGGGGGCGCCCCCAGGGACACCCTGGAGCAATCGCACACGGGGGAGGACGGGGTGGGGTGTGGGAAGTGATCGGGGAGGGACCTCGTTCAAGCTTCCGGACACCCCCGTTCTGCCAGACTAAACCCAGTCGTGACCGTGCTGACGGCGCCTCAGTCTCCCTTATTTTTTGTTGTTGCTGCTACTCTTCACGCAAGGATAGTTTTCCATGGATTTTTAGAGAGAGTGGGAGAGACAGAGAGAGAAACATCGATGTGAGAGAGAGACATCGATCGGTTGCCTCCTGCACGCCCCTGACCACGGCTGGGGGGTGAGCCTGCAACTGAGGTACGACGTGCCCTTGACTGGAATCGAACCCAGCACCCTTCAGTGCATGGACTGACGCTCTATCTACTGAGCCACACCAGCCAGGGCTTCCTGCTTGCTTTTAATCACCGGGGAGAACTGACCAGGTGAAGTCTAGACCTGTAGAGCCGCTAAGCCAGTGGTTCTCAACCTTCTGGCCCTTTAAATACAGTTCCTCATGTTGTGACCCAACCATAAAATTATTGTTGTTGCTACTTCATAACTGTAATGTTGCTACTGTTATGAATCGTCAGGTAAATATCTGATATGCAGGATGGTCTTAGGCGACCCCTGTGAAAGGGTCGTTCGACCGCCAAAGGGGTCGCGACCCACAGGTTGAGAACCGCTGCGCTAAGCCATTAGCTACTCGTTGGAACCGAGCTTCCGGTGGCACCAACGCACATGCAAGTGACTGAAAAGACAGCCAGGGAGCCGTGTGGAAGGATGTAAGAGTCACGTCACGGTCAGACGGTCTGTGAAGGACGGACGGCCAGGAGGTAGGTGACAGGTCCCCAGACCCCTGGCCATCGGTGCTCCTACACTCGGAGCCCACAGAAAACCCCCCTGAGAAAGTCGCTCGGACTTCTCGGTGGGTCCCAGAGCCGGGGGTGTGTGTGTGGGGGGAGAGGGCAGGCCGACCAGCCTCCTGTTCCCAGGAAGCGCCGCCGGGCACTGCTCCCAGGGGATGACTGGTGCCGGCGGCTGACTTTCGCTCATTTATGGCCGCCTGGCCCACGTGCCCACAACAGCCGGCACCGGATTCCCCGCGGGAGGCTGGCAGGATTGGTGTTCACTGGGCTGCTCAAGTCTGGCCTTACGACCAAGAGTGACTTTTAGGTCTGGCCGGTATGGCTCAGTGGTTGAATGGGAGGTCACAGTTCAATTCCTGGTCAGGGCACATGCCTGGGTTGTGGGCTCGATCCCCAGGGTGGGGCGTGCAGGAGGCAGCTGATCAGTGATTCTCTTTCATCACTGATATTTCTCTCTCTCTCTCCCTCGCCCTTCCTCTCTGAAATCAATAAAAACATACTTAAAAAATGGCAGAGGCATTCTTGAAAAACAAAAACAAACAAAAATACTGGCTTTGGGGTCTTCACACAAGTCTGGGGGGCGGAGGCAGCCGCACAGTTGCCGACCGCCCCTCCCCGCCCCAACCTCCCCATCCGCTCGCTCGGGGACTCACGTTGTTGGCAGTTCTCCTTGCCCGCAGCCCAGCAGCTTCCGCTGGGGCAGCTCGGGTCGCACTTCTGGCCTAGACAGAAACGGGAGAGTTAAACGCCATCTCAGCGAAGGGGCGGTGAGAAGAGAGGGATGGCGCCTTCCCGGGCCCGGAGCAAAGCAGCGGCCTAGACTCGAGGAGTAGCCGCCATGTTCCTGATGCTCTGCCAGCTGGTCTGGCTGGTCTGTGAGCAGGTGACTTATAAAGTAAGACGGCTGCACCTCGCACGCCTCCATGTACACCCCAGCCTTGACTCCGGGCCCCGTTTCACGCGGGCTCAGGCAGGAGCAGCCCCAGCTTCCCCGCTCTGTTAGGGTCATCTACCTGAGGGCGGGGGGGCGGAAGCTGGGGGGTGGGGGGTGCTGGCTGCAGCCTCCCCCTGCCCCTCCTGAGTGACGGATGGTCAGCCCCGGGGAGGCGGGTTTGTAGTAAAAGCTCCCGGACTCTTAGCCAGAGAGGGGGGCACAGAGTCCTCTCCGCAGGCGAGATGTCCACCGTGTGTATCGCTCTGTTCATCATCTACAGCCTCAGCTGTTCCCTCGCCAGCTACAGTCTGGAAACTTCCCAGCTGATCAGTCAGTGCTCACAGCTTTCACAGGCGACGGCCAAGCACCCCCAGTGAGAGGGGCCTGCTCTCGTCAGTGGCACCGTGTTTGGGTCAGCACCCAGGGATCCGAGGACCCCGTGTTCTCGCTGCGGCGAGAGCAGGCTGCCCACCGGCTCTGGTCATAGGACATTGGCCCTGCCGCCGTCTGTCCCTGCAGATCACCACCCGAGGGCTCAGGTGCCCCGTCCCCCCAGCCAGCAGCAGCTTTGTCTCTGGAAGAACTCAGATCTCAGATGAGCTGGTCACCACTCGACCTCGACCCAGGACACCCGCTCCTGTGACTGACAGTTCTCACAGCCGCCCCCGGGGGCGGAGGGCATGAGTGCAATGCACCTGCTGCTTAGCGTCAGGGAGGACGGCCAGGCAGCACCCTGAACGCACAGGGCTGCACCCTGTGAGGGGAGAGAGAGGGACCCAGACAGACAGACAGAGGCAGAGAGATCCAGACAGACAGACGGAGGCAGGAGATCCAGACAGACAGACTGAGGCAGGAGATCCAGAAAGACAGACAGAGGCAGAGAGACCCAGACAGACAGACGGAGGCAGAGAGATCCAGACAGACAGACGGAGGCAGAGAGACCCAGACAGACAGACAGAGGCAGAGAGACCGAGAGAGAAGGAACCAGAGAGAAGAAAGAGCCAAAGTAACACACACATGCCAAGGGTGATCGTCGGTATCGAACTTTCATGCTATTTTTACTTTTATCTCTACCTTATTTTTCAAATTTCTATTATAAGCACGCAGCAGGTTTATAAAAGAAAAATACTTAAGTTGAAAATGCTTAAAGGCTTCTTTCTTTCTCCCCTTCCTCCCTCCCTCCCCCTCTCCCTTCCTTCCTGTTAACCCTCACCCGAGGATATTTTCCCATTGATTTTTAGGGAGAGTGGAAGAGAGAGAGAAAGACAGAGAAAAACATCGATGTGAGAGAGACACATCGATTGGTTGCCTCCTGTATGCGCCCTGGCCAGGACCTGGGCTGGGGAGGAGCCTGCAACGGAGGTACATGCCTTTGGCCGGAATCGAACCCGGGACCCTTCGGTCCGCAGGCTGGCGCTCTATCCACTGAGCCACACCGGCCAGGGCTGAAGGCATCTTCCTGTGACAGAGGAGACAGTGCCGACCGACCGGGGAGCTCACAGCCTGCCTCAGTGCTAGTCTGCCCCCAGCAGCCTCCCGGACGCGGGTCCTTTGCGTCCTGCGCTTTAAGGTGAAGGGACCTGCGCCTTAGCCGGCCTCCCCACCACCATCCTGGCCCCGCGGCCCTGCCCGGCCCAGAGCAGAGGCCGATGCGCCCGCACACTCACAGCTGCTGGGCGGGTGCCTCGGAAAGTCCAGCGACATGTTGCTCACGAAGCTGCTGTCCACGATGTCGTGCCACTGGATGGTCTCCATGTTGCAGAGGGTGGGGTTGTTGTTGAAGCGCACGGCGCCCTGCAGGATTTCTGCGGGAGAGAGGACGGTGAGCCCCGCGCCGCCCCGTCTGAGCCCTCACGCAGTGTGCACGCGTTTCTTTCTTTTTATTTTGTTAACCCTCACTCGAGGATATTTTCCCATTGATTTTTAGAGAGAGTGGAAGGGAGAGGGAAAGACAGAAACATGGATGTGAGAGAAACATGTCGATTGGTTGCCTCCTGCACATGCCCCGATCAGGGCCCGGGCCGGGGAGGAGCCTGCAACCAAGGTACATGCCCTTGACCGAATCGAACCCGGGACCATTTGGTCCGCAGGCCGATGCTCTTCCACGCTGCATCCTGCTGGACGGACGCCAGCAAGCCAAGGAGACTCCCTGTGGAATTCCAGGGCAGCAGGTGGAGAATGAGTTGAGGCCCTGTCCGTGTGGCTCAGTGGTTAGATCTGTCATTCAGTAACTGCTACGTTTCATGTCCCTGCCACAGAGTGAGGGCACAACCACAGTTATCTTCAGTTTTTAAAAAAACAGCTTCCCATCTCTCCTATCACCTTCCAGCTTCCTGTCAGAGGACCCTCACGCGTGACCCAGACACAGAAATTCAGTCCTCCCCTGTCACACCTTCCTTCCTCGGCCTGACTCAGACAACGTGACCCAGGAAACTGTCTCAAATATGCGTTGATTTTGTTGTTGTTAATCCTCTTCCGAGGACATTTTTTTTCATTGATTTTTAGAGAGAGTGGAAGGGAGCGAGGGAGGGGAGAGAAAAAGAGAGAGAGAAACATTGATGTGAGAGAGACACAGTGATTGGTTGCCTCCTGCACACATCCCGACTGGGGTGGGGATTAAACCCACAATCCAGGTACGTTCCCTTGACCGGGAATCACACCTGTGACCTCTTGGTGTGCGGGTCCACGCTCTGACCACTGTGCACACCAGCCAGGCACTAGGGGTTGATTTTTAATGCATGTCCCTTACACCCGAGGCCAAGGTCACAGGACTGGCAGCTTATTCGCTCCCTAGGCACAGAAAGTCTGCTACACTCCCTTCTCCCAGAGCCTTCACCATTTCTACTCTCTGGATGCTTTTCCATGAACACGGGATAACCTGGCTACATCTCCCCTTCCCATTGCACCGTGTACCACCTTTTCAGTAACCTCCACCGGCTGTATCTCACACATGAGTGGCATGGGATACAAGAGAAAAGCAGTTAGTTGCCTACAAGGGAGTGCCCATTTGACTGTCAGCTGATTTCTCAACAGAAACTATGCAGGCCAGAAGGGAGTGGCAAGAAATACTCAAAGTGATGAATAGCAAGAACCTACAACCAAGATTACTCTACCCAGCAAAGCTATCATTTAGAATGGAAGGTCAGATAAAGAACTTCCCAGACAAGAAAAAGCTAAAGGAGCTCATCACCACCAAACCACTATTCCATGAAATGTTGAAGCGTATTCTTTCATAAGAGGAGGAAGAAGAAAAAAATAAATATTTGAACAACAAAATGGCAATAAATACTTATCTATCAACAATTGAATCTAAAAATCAAAATAAGGGATCAAGAAATCTAATAAAGTAAACTGATGAATAAAATAGAATCAGAGGCATGGAAGCATGGAACAGACTGACGCATCTCAGAGGGAAAGGGGGAAGCATGTGTGAAGAGATTAACCAAAGAAATTATATGCATATATGCGTTAGCTATGGACACAGACAACAGGGTGGCAAAAGTCTGGAGTGGGGCGGGAACCAGTGGAGAGAGGCAATGGCTGGGGGTAGGGGGAAGGAGACATCAACCCACATTTGTTGTGATGAATAAAGTCTTCCCTGAGTGAAATGAAGAAGGGCCAGGTGGGCTGTGTGAAGAAGGGCCAGGTGGGCCGTGTCCCATTTCTGTGCTAGGGCCCCCGGGCCGGCCGCTCAGTCTTGTTGGCGCCGTAGTTGGACAGGACGGACAAGGCGTGGGTGTTCTCGAAGAGCATGTTCCCCCGGATGATCTGCAGGTTCTCCAGGGGGATCTTCTCCACCACGTTGAGGGCAATGAGGACGTAGCCGGCCACCTCCTGGATGGTCTGAGGAGACAAAGCGTGAAGCTGGCCTATCTCCTTCAAGGAGCTCAAGAGCGTGAGGTCTAACACGGGCCCAGGGAACCAGGACGCCCCTCTGAACGACGCACAAGCGTGGTGACGGCCGTAGAGCATGTGGGTGACTGCACGGAGGGCGTGGCAGGCTATGGGGGCACAGTCATTCCCACTTCGTGCCCCCTGAGCCCGCTGGCGGCAGGAAAGGGCAACGTGATGACTCAGCAAAACCGTGACTCGCTTCCCTTGGCCTTCAACACACTCAGGTGAAGATGGGAACGGCTTTATTAATTTATCTTGCGTCTGTCCTGCCTGCTTGCTCATGAAAAAAAGAAAACAGCAACCCGGAAGGAGGCCAATCACACCCAGAGTTCAACTGCTGGCTCCTGCTGGCTCTCTGGAGCTGACTGAGAAACATGGGGACACTTGTGAAATGCGGTTAAACTCTTGGCGGCTGGAAAGCAACCGTGGCGGGAGTGTTTACACCAAGGCAATGGGCAGATGCTACAAAGCGAGGCTTTTCAAAAAGTAAGAGCCAGTTCCCAGGGTGCCACGGCGGCAGCCACGGCGACAAGATACCTCTCGGTGTCTATGATGACCGTGGAGCGCCGGCCGGGCCTGTCCCTCTGGGGCGTCCTTTGGTGACCTGGCACTCGCTGGGAGAGTGGCCTCCTCATGCCACGTGCACCTCACGCTCCCTAGGACTCGGAACTGCCATGGCCGAAGCCAACACGCGCCCAGGAGAATGCCGCCCGGGCCTGTGCCTGCCTCTCTCCACTCCTGTCCTGTCTGGGCGAGGCACCGAACTCAGGAACCAACCTTTAGGAAGGACAGGTCGTAGTCCCTCTGCATGTAGGTAATCTCCAAGTTCCCAAGGACCACCTCGCAGTTGTTGAGCATCCGCTGGAGGCTCAGGAAGTGGTCGTCGAACGTGCCCAGCTGGGTGAGCTTGTTGTTGGTGCCCTGGCAAACTGGGGGGGAGAAAAAGGGCATCTCATGAAATGCCCAGGAAGGCATACAATTAAAATAAAACCACATTCACAAACGCCAACGGACTCTGTGCTCCGGCGACTCAGGACGTTAATTCTGATGGAGGCAGACGTGACAGCACAGGGCTAAGCTTTACAGGGTGCAGGGCAGTGGAAGGAAGAGCTCACTCCTACACGCAGGGACGCGTTCAAACGTGTTCACAAGTCACGGGGACACAGACGAGATTCTATAAAAACCTCTCGGATGAGACAGTCGGTAAGAACCTCAGCAGGCCAAACAGTACGCATCAGAGAGCGTATGAATAATGTAATTACAACGTCGACTGAATAACTGCATCGTGAACTTTTTACTTTGCCAAAAGAGAGCACGCCGCCTTCTGCGTGTCAAAGGATATTTACAAACGTAATACACACCAGGCGACGTGTGCGGACCACCACGGGGTACAGCCGGGAGTTGATGACGAGCGCGTCAAGGAAAACCCAGAGGCGGGAGATTTAAGATCGTCTTCTAAGCGAATGCCTCGGAGACTAAACCCAAGGTCTCATTAGATAAGGTTTAGTGAATAACGAAAGGAAACATACATTCAAAAACCGCCAGTGAGAAACCGACAGCGCTCCATTCGTCCGCCCTCCCTGGGGGCCCCGCCCGCACAGGTGAGCTCCCCGTCCGGCCGGCACCGCCTCGGCGCGCTCAGCCCCTTTGAGTGCGAAGCTCTCAGACTTCATACCAGACAACATTTCCCAGGAGGGGGAGACCCACTCCGCAGTCTGTATTTCAAAGCCAAGGAGAGGATGATATGAAGTCACATTTACAAGCCCAGCTCTTTAAAGGACACGTTTAGGCAGGCGTAACAGAACAAAGGGGTTCGGGCCTTTGAAGCTGGGAGCTTTGAACCACCATCCCTCTGGGAGTGAAGACACAGGGCCCCTGGCCTCGGAGGAGACCAGGACCGGCCGGGGTCATCCGGGTCTGCAGAGGCGGCACCACCAGCGCAACCAGGGGCTGAGCCCCGAGACGAGGCCAGTCCCCAGGCAGGACCTCCTCGAGGTCAACCCTGAAACCCGCGCTGCTCTTCCTCGGCCTCTGCACGCCGCCATGGGAACTGCCCGCCCAGCATCCCCTGGCGTCTGCCCTTGCTCCTCGGTGTCAGGGCAGACAGCACAAGTTCAGACGCCAGCGCTGGGCATGAAGCTCCCCCACTCCTCATTCATCCTGTGGGGGTCCCCCCCCCTGCTCCCCGCCGTGTCTCACCCACACTCTGCGGCAGAGGGAAAGTCACATGGGAACTCTGATGGCGCCCCAGCGACTGGCTTCCAACCACAACGTTGGGTGGACCCAACGCGGCCGGCCGCTGCCTTCGCCCAGGAGTCCGGGCCGCTCGCTTTCAGCCTCGACGTGGAGCCCTTGAGCACAGTTGGCTGCGAGGCACGGGGACAGGGCCAGACCTACTTCCCAGCGCCAGGTCCTGCGTGAAGGCGCCCCCACGATGTAGGCGCAGGGTTGTGGCGGCGACGCGGGCTCCCCACCGGCACACCTGGAGGCCACCACCGCTCCCCTGGCGACAGGCCGGCCCTCCACCTTTCGGCCTACCTGACTGGCTGCGGGCTAGGTGGCCACAGGTGTTGGGCGTGCCCTCGTGCCAGCCAGGTGAACGGTGACGGCGGGAACTTGGGGGGGGGACCCCTCAGGAGTTCTCAGCCACAGAGGGAGGCACATAGCTGCTTCCACCGTAAGCGAGGAAGGACATTCGCTTGTGAGCTTCTCTACTCGGAGCCAAAGGGTGTTTACTGTCACATCGATGGGGCCCCTGGTACACGCGCCACTGAAGTTCAGCTGGTTTTATTCCAGAAACGGATGATGTCAAGAAGACGGCACCTGTGCCTTCATTCCGCCCTCCTCTCGCTCACCCAGAAAGCGCCCAGGGAGCACCTGGAGAGTTTTGCGATGAGTCTCCGTCACACGGCCTCGTGGTTCAGGGTGAGGCACTTTGATCGTCAGAAACAAAGATCCTCTCTTTGGAAGATGACAGCAGCACTGCTCACTGCTGATGTGAACGTGAATTCATGAACCGTGTTGGGGTCCCACTGGGCAGCGTGTGTGACTGAACCAATGTGCTCACGTCCCATGTCAGGAGGATCCCACTTCGTTCTTAAACTGGACCGGAGGGCCGGAACAAAAGCATGGATGGAGTGTTTGTGTGAACTAATATAAATTCAAAGTAAACATCATTACATAAAAGGGTACGGTCTTTTTTTTTTTTTTTTTTTTAGTTTTATTCATTTCAAACGGGCCGGATCCGGCCTGCGGGCCATAGTTTGCCCACGGCTGGACTAAACCAATGTGCTTTCATTCCATGTCATGAGGATCCCACTTCGGAAAACGTATCGGAGGAAAGAGACCCAAATATGGAAAAAAAAAGAAGCTTCGTGCAAAATGTTGATCGTTATTGATTTGTTTTTTAATAATGTCCCCCCCGCCCCCCGCCCCCATCGCAAAGAACGCTAGAAGCCAACTGTCCAACATGTCTGTTCTGGGGGAGAAGAAGGCTGCTGGCGTTTACTTGGTTCGGTCTGAGGCAGGCCCACCTGGCACCTGTTCCCCAGGTGAGGACTGAAGTCCCCGCCCGAGGCAATCCTGGCCCGGCCCCTGCCTCGCCCACGTGCCCACAGGACACAGCGGCAGCGGAGGGAACCCACGCAGGACCGGCATGACCCGGCCTCGGTCTCTTGATGGAACAAAGTATAATCTTGGTCCACCTTTCACACCAAATATCTCATGTTATGAAATAAAGCAATGGGAACATTTAAATGTGAGGCCACGGAGCCAGTAAATGTATTAAAAAAAATAAAAATCACACCCTGACTGGTTTGGCTCAGTGGATAGAGCGTCGGCCTGCGGACTGAAAGGTCCCAGGTTCGATTCCGGTCAAGGGCATGTACCTTGGTTGCGGGCACATCCCCAGTAGGGGGTGTGCAGGAGGCAGCTGATCGATGTTTCTCTCTCATCGATGTTTCTGACTCTCTATCTCTCTCCCTTCCTCTCTGTAAAAAATCAATAAAATATATTTTTAAAAAATAAATAAAAATCACAGACCCGCTGGCAGATTTAAGACAAAACCACAGAGAGTGAGCGCCTGTTAATTCATCCAGGAGAACATTCTTGTTCGGCCACTGCCTCATGGTGTGCCCTTGCGGTACCATCGGCAGCTCGGAGGCGCTTTCCTCCAATGCAGACCCAGGGACACCCGCCGCCCAGGCTGCCGAGGAGGCGGAACGGCAGGGAAGCTTGGAGCTCCTTCCGTCAGAGGGAACGACTGGGAATGTGCGGGATGTGACACGGGTGCATCGGACGGACGTGTGCCTGCCCCGGGCGTTGTCTGTTTCATGGGGAGCGACTGGATCTGCAGATAGGCTTAGTCAAACGTGGAGTGCTAAGCAGAGTTACTTTGTAGAACCTTCATAAAGAAGAGGAAGAGAGAGAGAGAGAGAGAGAGAGAGAGAGAGAGAGAGAGAGAGAGAGAGAGATATGCTATACTTTAAGAATGTCCTTAAAATATGCATTTAGGACTAGGTGTTTAAGCAATTATCCGAAGAGAGAAGAGATTCACTATGACTTCAGTGCTGTATGTTTGACTAACAGTGTGTGCCCAGCCCCGTGTGCCCTCTGCCTGGCTTTACCCCTCGCAAACCTGAGGGCAGATTCCACTGAGTCAAGAGCAGCAGGACCTACTCAGCACTAGTTTTTCTTCCTCAAATCTGGTGACGATTCGGAACCGCAGAGAAAAGCTGAAAGGACCGTACTGCGGACATGCTTCCGTTAGCATGTTGCTATGTTCCCCTCGTCACGTATCTACTCATCTTACTTTTTTTAAAAAAATGTTTTTACTGATTTTAGAGAGAGAGGAAGGGAGAGGGAGAGGGAGATAGAAACATCAATGATGAGAGAGAATCATGGATCGGCTGCCTCCTGCCTGCCCTGCACTGGGGATCGAGCCCGCAACCCGGGCCTGTGCCCTGACCGGGAATCGAACCGTGACCTCCCGGTTCATAGGTCGACGCTCACCAACTGACCACGCCGGCCGGGGCTGTCTTACTTTTGATGCATTTTAAAGGAAGGGGCAGATATCGGTACGCGTCACCCCGCAGGCCACCGCTTCTGGTTCAATGGCAGTTTCCTCTGCTGTTGACGGACATGCAGAGGAAAGTGTGACCTAATCCCTCTGCAGCGGGGCACCTGGCGAGTCACCCACACTCCTCTCACACGAGAGGACACATCATCACCCTACTGAGCCCTGCACGCCCCTCCCGCGGATCCCTGCCCCCCAGCCTTGCGGGCTTCAGGGCTCCACACTAGCAGATGGCGCCACGCTGTCCCTGTGGGCGAGGTGCCCTCCAGAGGGCAGCCAGGCTTCTGGGGGTCCCCACGGTGAGGCCTGGCATCTGCTCAGCTCTGAGCGACGGGCTCAGGCAAGGGCTTGTGGGAAACGGTCTGCTGTTATCCTTGGACACCGAGGGCTGGCCCACAGCCTGGCCATGTTTTTTCTCGAGTCCTACACCTTATCTTAACCGAGAATAAAACAAGCTGTCTCCCCAAGTCTCAAAATGCCCCTCCTGTGTGTGTGTGGGGGCAGAGCCTGCCCCTCCCCCGTGGCATTAGGGGCTCGGCACCCCTCTTTGCCCACAAGCCCGGGCAAGACATTCAAACCAGTTTCTTCAAGTTTCCCCCAACCCACTTAGACGCTTGGAAGTGCCTGAGTAACCGTGTAATTGCTTTAATTTGTTGTTTTCTCGACGCCACATTAATGGCTGCCCGGGCGGCTGAGCCCTCGTAAACCTCTCCCTCGGCCTCCTGAGCTGTCTCGGCCCGTTTTCCACGGAGCGCCTCGTTCTGAAGCAGAAACCACGTTTTTCTTATTTCTTCCACATTTTCTTCATTTCTCAAATTTTCTACAGTGACCAGATATGACTTTATAATAACAAGTAACTGAGGATACAATGTACGAAAATCTGCGGTGTACGAGAGAAGAAGGTGGGTATGTTAATAAAATACACTTTTTTAAAGAAAAAAAATGGAGAAGCCACCACGCACACGCACACGCACAACTACTGAGATCCTCCACGTTTTCCGTGATTCACGACAGGAGGCTTTGTGAAACTGCTTTAACAACGAGAAACAATCGGTGAGCAGTGCAGAACCACCTGCAGACCGTGAGAGGGCAAGCGACGACGCTGCGATTCGTTCCTCGCACTATTTCTCAGAACAGGTGCCTAGGGTGGCATCGTACGGCGACGGTTTCCAGATCTATAAATACATTTTTAAACTTCGGGGACCAGAGAGTACATTTACCCACAGAGAAATGTTACAAAGCACGATTACAGTACCAGACTCGCCTATGAAGATTTGTAATAATGGGGACGTAGGAAAATTACGGCTGACTCACATGCAATAACAATTAGGACAACAATGGAAGCAAGCACAGAGCAGCACCGACATGTTCGCTGTGCGCGGAATCAAAGGCTTTGGCGTGTGGGGGAAGTCTCACTAGAGTGGCGACGATTTTTCTTGATTTTCCAAAATTTTCCAAAATTTTCTCTTTTGTCCATAGTTCCTTGCTGGTCATATTCGAGTTCATGACGAATGATTAACGCGCAGAGCGTTGACTTTGAATCTGCACGGCAACTGGGAAATGCTCAGGGGACACTCAGAAGTCCTCTCCAACACCCGGTCACCCGCCCTGTGCACCTGCCCCCGGGCGGCACCTGCCACGCACGCTGTGGCACGGCCAACACGCTGCACACTGAGGGGCCCTAATAAGTTAGCGAGCAGAAGACTTTAGATCAGTGGTTTTCAACCTTCCTGATGCCGCAACCCTTTCATACAGTTCCTCATGTGTGGTGACCCCCAACCATAAAATTATTTTCATTGCTACTTCATAACTGTAATTTTGCTACTGTTATGAATAATAATGTAAATATCTGATATGCAGGATGTATTTTCAGTGTTCGCGACCCACAGGTTGAGAACCACTGCTTTAGAATAACATCTTTCATTTTTGATGTGATGAAGAGAACACCAACACTTGTAGGTCTCCATCCCCAGGATTCTCTTCAGAGCCAGTAAAACAATCCCAGGATGCCTGACCGGCGTGGCTCAGTGGTTGAGCTTCAATCTATGAACCAGGAGGTCACGGTTGGATTCCTGGTCAGGGCACAGGCCTGGGTTGTGGGCTCCATCCCCAGTGTGTCCCTCTCCAGCTCGCCCGCTGCCTCGTGTGCGCGCCTGAGGCACCAGGGCTGTTGCGGTGTCGGGGTGGCTGTGGCCGCGCCGGGGGCCCCCGGGGGCTGTCTGTGCTGCTCACTCCTCACCCGAGAGACACAGTCAGACAACAGAACGGCCGTGGCCAGGACGGGATCGGAAGCGGCTGCCGGAAGGAGCACCCTGGCCCTTCGGGAGATGCCTTTATCCATGAAGTAGCCGCAGGCACCCTCAGCCACGCAGGAGATGCGCTCAAGGAACATGGGACGGGGACTCCCTGCTGGTTACCGGGCACCGGACAGGCGGCCGCTCCCACCGAGGGAGGACCCCGCTGCCTGGAGGCCGGGCCGCTGGGAGATGTTAGCACGGCCTCCTGCAGCCCCCCGCCCGCCCCCAGGAAACAGCCGCCTTCCGTGTCCATGTCCCCTCCCTGGGCCACCGCTGTGCCCCCATGTGGGTACGGGGGGCCCCTCCTGCCCGGTGGCCGGTACCCACAGCAGTCCCTCCCCAGCCGTGCGTCCCTCTGAGCACCCCCTGGAGAGGGTGAGTCATGTGCCAGGAAGCGAGGCTTTCCAGCAGCCGGGGGCGAGGCCTGGCTGGCGGCGTTTCCCTGCGGCAGACGCAGCCCGGTTCCGCCCCCTCCCGAGATGGCTGACGTGTTCTTTACAAGTTTTCTTCTGTGATTGCACATCTTTTAAAAAACCTCTCTCTCTCTCTCTCTCACGCACACTTGTGTTTGCTTCTTTTTTTTGGTATTCCTGACCCAAGGAGATTTTTCCCATTGAGTTTTAGAGAGAGTGGAAGGGACGGGGAGAGACCGAGCGAGAAGCATCGATGGGAGAGAGACAGCATGCGCCCGGGCCGGGGCCGGGGATGGAGCCTGCACCCGAGGTACGTGCCCTCGACCGG
>NW_005872155.1:42162-87613 GCF_000147115.1 Myotis lucifugus
GGATCCCACCTTGGTGAAACTCCCCGAGCCTCCAGCACGTCACCGTGGCTTTCTCCAGCCTCCACCACGCAGTCACCGTCGCAGGACAAGTGTGGAAACCGTGGGAGACAAGACTTCCCGCCGTGGCGAGGCCATCGGCGGAATGCCCGGGCTGCGTCCGCCAACAGGCGGTGCGGGCTGCTCTCCCGGATGCCCGCTGCGCTGCCCGGGCGTCACTGCACAGCTCTGAGGGCAGCGCCAGGGCCTGAGCTGGGCACTGGGATGTCACACCCACTCCGCGCTCACTCAGTGGCCGCCTGCGGATCTGAAAAGGAGGTGAGAGGGCCTCTCACCACGTCCCTGTGCCGCCGGGGGAGCCATCCGAACCCACAGAGCACACCCGCCTCCCTTCGACCTTGCCGAGGAGCCCGGTTACCGGCAGGCGGTGTGGCCGGTGACCTCCGGGCTTCACTGGGGACGGCTGGGAAGTGGCAGTCACCGCGGACGTTAGAGGTTATTTCACCCTCCTCACTGCTCAGCGGCAGGCGTGCGTCTAACTGCTGGAGGCGCGAGGGCTGTGCAACGAGCATCGGACCTGGGAGCGGAGGGACGCGTGTGGTCCAGGCGCCTGCGGGGCCGGGGCTCGGCTTCTCCGAGGCTCAGCCACGGTCTCAGCGAACCGTTGGCTGGGTGAGGTCCAGGCGCTCGTCAGGCCGCCCCTGTGACTTTAGGACTGGCCGGGGGGAAACTATGGAAGTTCATAGAGTCCAGGAAGAGGACAAAGCGAGAGACCATGTGTGGGCTCCTCCTCCTGCTCACAGCCTCCAGTGCGGCTCACGGCCACGCCCACACCCACGGCCACACCCACGCAAGGCCCCACGGCCACGGCCAGGCCCCCATGGCCACGCCCAGGCCCACGGCCACGCCCACAGCCACGCACAGACCCCATGCCTGGGCCCACGGCCACGGCCACGCCCCACGCCACGCCCCACGGCCACACCCAGGCCCATGGCCATGCACAGGCCCCACGGCCACACCCACAGCCATGCACAGGCCCCACACTTCATTGGAGGAGGCAAGCTCTTCCGTAAAATGTGGATGTGTGTCAAAACAGGAAATTAACAGCAAACCATGCCGAACCCCGTATACCCCGGCTTTGCTGTTTTCAGACAGCGTGCCATTTAACCATCACCCAATCCCGGCCTCCTTCCCATTTTACGAAAGGAGAAACCGAGGTCTGGAGATAAGCTCCTCATTTGACCAGGGAAGAGCCACAGTCGAGCCCTCATTCTGAGCCCTGGCTCCGGGCCGCCCGCCTCCTGCACGCCCTGTCCTGGGGATCGAGCCGATACCCGGGCATGTGCCCCGACCGGGAATCGAACCGTGACCTCCTGGTTCATAGGCTGACGATCAACCACTGAGCCACGCCGGCCGGCCATGTCACCATTAGATTCCCAGGAGCACAGGCATCAGAGAGGCTGAGATAAAATAGACAGGCGACCAACTCCTTCACACGTATTTCGGGACCTAGAACAAACTCTCCAAACACTTATTCGGAACCAAGGAAGACCCCGAAGAGCCGCAGCAATCTCGAGAAAGGAGAAAAAGGTCGGAGGGATCACAAGACCAGAGATGACGTTATCCTACAAAGCCTGGCCCCGAGTGCTTGTCCGCGCTCCCCCGCGCCCCCCCCCGCCCCCGGGGTCCGGGCCGCTGCAGGAAGGCCCTGTCCTGCTCGAGGTCGGAGGGCACCTGGACGGGACTTGAACTCCTATAAAACATTCCAGAGTCCAACAGCCCTGCCTCCTATCCCACCGCCTGGGTCAGGGTCACAGCCAGGGCTCAGGGGCCGTCGTGCCGGACTCTCCGAGCTGGGTCCCCCCGCGGTGCTTTCGGATGGACGGGGGACAGAGGGACGTTTTCGGTGAATTTCCCCTCGCTGGCTCCTCAGGGGAGGAGGCCACTGGAATTCGATGGGGAATGTGGGAGGGGTTTTCTTGTCTCCAGGGCAGACACTCACTGTGTATCCACACCCAGGACTTTTCTCACACAGGCCCCCTGGCCACGCCCACAGCCACGCCCAGGCCCCCCTCCCTCCCTCCACGGACACGGGAGACCAGGCTCAGGGGCCCAGGCTGCACTGGGGGAGGAGAGGCTGTGTGTGGGGGGGCTGGGGGCTGTGTGATGAAGTGAACGGGGTTACCGAGCGCCCGCTGGACGCAGGCACCCACTGGCCCCACTTGTCACCACCGCGGTCAGTGCTATCGGGCGTCCCTGCTGGCCAGAGGCTCCGGGAGTGGCTGTTCTGGTCACTGAGTTGCTGTTTAACTGAAGGCGGAGCAACCAAGTCTCTGAAGTGGGGCCTCCCCTCCTGCCTGCCCTGTCACCTCCCTCTTTTCACTCTCAAACGTGTCCTGGCCTCAGCCCTGCGGTGTGGCTCAGTGGTGGAGCGTCGACCTATGAACCTGGAGGCCATGGTTCAATTCCCAGTCAAGGGCACGTGCCCAGGTTTCGGGCTCCATCCCCAGTAGGGGGCGTGCAGGAGGCCGCCCATCCATGGTTCTCTCTCATCATTGATGTTTTCTCTCCTCCCCCCCTCCCTTCCTCTCTGAAATAAAATAAGAAAGAGTGTCCTGGTTTGGAGGGAAAATTATAGGAACACCCTGAGTCTAAGGGCAGCCCTGGTCTTCCTTCGATAGTATCTCAGGATCCTCAGGATAAAGTGGCCGCCCAGGCGGGTGCGGGCGCGGGCCCGGGTGGCAGCCCAGTGTGCCCGGGGCTGTGTGGTGCCCTGAACAGTGTCCAGGGCTGCGGTGAGGGGACAGAGTCCGGGCAGGGACAGCGCCTCTTGGCGCCTCGAGCTCTCAGCGGGTCAAGGCCCCGTGGCCAGCACTCAGCCTGAGTGAGGCTCCTCACGGCATCACACTTCACACCGTGCTCCCCCCTGGTCTCCGCTCTTCCAACCCCAACAGGCTCCCTCTCCTGCGAGGCTGTCCATGCCCAGACGCGGGGCCTGCCCCTCCCGGTCTGGCAGGAAGGCGCCCCCCCACGCTGCTGTCTGCCCCGGGGCCTGCCAGGGAGCCCGCCGGCCGCTCTGAGGCCACGTCTAGACGACACTGAAGGCCTTGATTGGAAGTGACAGCCCCCAGCTAATCATCTGTTTGTTCAGACCCCAAATTACGGGGCTGAGCCGGGAGCCCTCCCACCAGCTGCCCGTCGCCGGGGGGTGTGGGGGGGGCTGTGCCTGCAGGTTGGCCCAGATCCTGTCACCTGCCAGATGCTTTGCTGGCTGTGCCCGGACCAGGGAAGGGCCCTGGGCTGCAGCCATCGGACATGAGAGCAGAGCTCCCGAGAGCAGCGCCGGGGGACAGGCCTGGCCTCCCCGCGGGACGGAGCTCACCTGTGGGGGCTCACAGGGGGGCTGCTGCGGAGCGCAGGGTGCCCGCTCCCGGTCGTGGCGTCGGTTTTTCCCATCCGAGGCAGAGCCGGTAAAAGGCGGCTTCTCTGCCCCAGGCAGAAGGGGCTTTGCCGCCTGGCTGCCCGAGAATCTGTGCCCGGGCGAGGGCCTTTAGCACAACGCCGGGCGCAGGGCGGTGCCCTCCCCATGAACCGTCCCCTTCGCCTGGCACCACCCAGGCCCCTGAGTGGGTGTCTGCGTGTCCGCACCCGTGGGCTGGCAGCGGCGAGGCCGCCTGTAAGGAGAGCCCTCCACACGGCGCTGCCCCCGTCTCTCAGGTCCCCTCTGCCACGGACGGACTCGTCCACCCGGAGCAAACCAGCTCCTCGCGCTTCAGACCCACTCGGGCCTGTAAACCCGCACCCCCCTCCCCCTGCCTCTTACTAAAGAGGGCGGGTCACAGCCCTGCTGCCTCCCACTCCAGAGGGGTCTGTCCTGCCCAGAGCCTGCTGACAACAAGCTCGGGAAACTGAAACCCAAGGCTAATGAAGAAGAAGGAAGAAAAGGTGTGAGGGTGAAAGAAAATCCCAGCCAGCCAGACGCAGCCTGCCCGGCGGCAGCTGCTCCCAAACCGGTTCCTGCGGGTTGCAAATCCCGCCCGCCCTGGCGGGGCGCAGACGCAGCCTCTGAGGACGGGAACACGGGGGACACGCTGTCCTCCCCGCGGCTGGGCCGGTGGAGCGGAGGGCGGGCCGCCCGGAGCGGCCACCACGTGGTCCCCGGCTGGCAGGGCCGCTGGGGAAGAGAGCAGCCAGCTGTCGCGCGCATTCAGCGAGTCCAAATCTGATTTCTATGCCCTCTGACTCAGTTCCTGGGCCATCAATGGAAGGGGAAGCAACAATGATGCCGCCGAGAATAAGAGCGCAGGGCGCCTGGAAGCCCCCCAGCACCCCTCCCGGGAGGAAGCTCTCCTGGAGGCGCTGCGCCCCCCGATTCTGCAGCCGCCCCGGGAGTGTGAACGCACACCCCCTTCTTGGCCTGGAAACGCTCTCCGCTACTCACACCTGGGCCGCGGGCTGCCAGGCCAGCTGGGCACGGCGCAGGCCGGTGGCCGGGGGCCAGCGAGAGGCAGGAGAGAGGAGAGCGGCGGAAACTCGTCCCCCATGAAGTCTGAAAAGCAGGATTTGGACTTCCACTTCCGGACAGGGGCCCAGGGCGGTGTGGAAACCCGGGGATCGCCGGGCAGAGCGCCGCCTGGCCCCCGAGGGCCGTGAAGAAGTTGCCTCTCCTGAACTTCTTCTCAGGGATAGATTTTGAGTTGAGCTGCAACTCAGTTAATCATCTTGAAACAGTTACGAATCAAAACAAAGGCCCGTCGATCAGTGGGGGTGGGGGTGGGGCACGCAGAGGGCCCGGCCGGGCAGGCCACGGGCGCGGCGGCTGAGAGCAGGTGCACCTGGCTGTCTTCTCGTCTGCTGGGTGGTTGGGGAGCAGGTCACAGAGACCCTGTCCGCCCCCTTTGGCTACATCCCTATGAAGGTTTCAAACTTCTCCCTTTGGAAAGTCTCCTAAGAGTGACATGCACCTTCTCCCCACCTCCTTCTCCAACAGAATCCTGTACTGACAGCGTCACGCCTCTCAGCCATCCATGCGTGTGTCATGGCCCCTCAGAACTTTCTCTCCTTCCGGCCCAGCCCGCCTCCCGCCTGGCTGGCTCGAGAACTGAGTGTGAAAGCTGTGTGTTGCGAAAGCACAGCCAGGACCCAGGCTGGACCCCTGAGGAGCTGCACGGAGGAACTACTTTGGTGCCACTCAAAAGGAGGATGGCTGGCCTGGCCCGTGTGGCGCAGTGGATAGAGCGTCGGCCTGCGGACTGAAGGGTCCCAGGTTCGATTCCTGGTCAGGGCACCTGCCTGGGTTGTGGGCTCGATCCCCAGTAGGGGGCGTGCAGGAGGCAGCCGATCGATGATTCTCATCACTGATGTTTCTATCTCTCTCCCTCTCCCTCTACAATCAATAATAAATACCTTAAAAAAAAAAAGAGAGAGGGTGGCTTTAAGGCTGTTTTTGCTTTTGTTTTTGAAATGCCAAACAGGCTCTTTAAACTTTCTCTTTTTTTTATTCACTTCAGAGAGGCAGGGAGAGGGAGAGGGAGACAGAAACATCAGTGATGAGAGAGAATCACGGATCGGCTGCCTCCTGCACCCCCCACCCTGGGGATCGAGCCCACAACCTGGGCATGTGCCCTGATCGGAATCGAACCGTGACCTCCAGGTTCATAGGTCGATGCTCAACCACTGAGCCACGCCGGCCGGGCCCAAACAGGCTGTTTGTCAGGCAAATAAGCCCATGCCCACAGTCCTGGGCCCCAAGGATCCTTAGGTTCTGTCCTTGGGGGCCAAGGTTGCACCTGAAGGAGGAGGCGGCCCTTCGAGGTCTCGGGTGGGACACAGCCGTGGGCAGAGGCGATGCCCGGACGCACAAAGACTCATGGGAAAGAGGAGGCCCCGGTCGCTGCCTCCCGACCGGCCTCGTCTTGCTTCCCGCTTGGCCTCCTGCAAGAGGACCCCCCACCGTCCAGCAAGCGCGATGCTCCGAGCCTTGATTTCTGTTTCTTTTGAAGACGGCCACGAGGCTGCACCTCCGGCCGCACGCAGCCCGAGTCCCGTCCCCGGGAACACCTCCCAGCCCCGTCCCTGCACTCACGGAGCTCCTTACGGAGCCTCTGCCGGGAACAGGCCCAGGTCACCGGCCGGAGGATGTGATCCGTGGAAAGAATGAGCCACCCTGGACGGCGCGCGCTCGGACCGCATCCATATTTTATGTGGAAGGGACTTTAAGTAACTTTGCAGACGCCGTCATTTAATCCCCTGCACATGCCGGCTTCCAGGCTGCGGATCCACTGCCTAATAAGGCGCCTGTTCTCCGTTCGGGTTTCTGCATTCACCCTGCCCCACGCCGCCCCCTCTCCCTCCTTCCCGCCAGGCTCCCTCTCTCACATGACCCTGTTCTTTCTCCATGAGCATTGAGCATCGTCGAAATTTCCTTGTTTTATAAAACTATATTCCTATTGATTTCAGACAGGAAGGGAGAGGGGGAGTGAGAAACATCAATGATGAGAGAGAATCATCAATAGGCTGCCTCCTGCACGCCCCACACTGGGGATCGAGCCTGCAACCCAGGCTCGTGCCCTGACCGGGAATCGAACGGCGACCTCCTGGTTCATAGGTCGACGCTCGGGCTGCGGACTCAGGAGGCACCGGCTCCCCTGCCAGGCAGCCCAGCTGGCTTGTCACTTCGTCAAAGTGACGGGAACGGCCAGCTGGCCGCAGGGAGGGGCTGCTCAGCCTGGGAGGAGGGAGTCGCTGTCTTTACACCGAGCTGAACACGTTCGCGTGCGGCTCAGAGGGCCCAGCTGAAGGTGAGGCGGGGACACAGATCTGGTATCAATAACAACAAGTTAGAAAACGCTGTGAGAGCTATCAAAAAAAAAAGGGGGGGGGACGCAGATTGTCCCGTGGTGGGAAGTTCCATGTCACTGGATGTACCATGTGGCTTTAGCGGCCCCAGCCCCGGTGCCAAGGTGGCCGCTGGCTTCAGCCGTGCGTCCCTGCGAAGGGGACGAGGAGGTGCCCACGCGCGAGGGTGAAAGCCTCACGCCGCCCCGGCTGTGAGCGGTTGCTGGGCAGGAGACAGGGAAACAGCCAGAGGGGGGATTCCCGCACACGGTCCCCTCTGGAGGGCCCGCCGCCCGCCTCCGACCTCGCCCGCACCCGGGGGACCTGGCCAGGGCGACGTTTGCGAGATGCGCTCACACAGCTGTTTACACGGAACATCTGGCACAGAGGGGGCTGTGTGAGGCCGCAGCTGGACGTGGTGCCCCAGGGAGCGCTGTCCTGAGGAGCTCTCGGCATCCTGAGAGCACTCTTAGCCGGCCGGCCGGGCGGAGGGAAGGCTCGGCCATCTTCCAGAAAGCTCCACGGCACGGCCAGGCGTCCTGGGAGCAGAGGCCGCTCTGGGGGCCCCGGAGACGCCGCCGGCCACGCGCTGGGACCCAAGCCCGCCATGGACGCCGACCTGTTTCCCACACACCTGGCGACGGCACGGGCTCCAGCCGTGTCTTAGAAACAACGAGGAAAAGGCAGACACCGCCGATGGGCGCTGCCCGCCGTGACCGCTGAACAAGGCACGGTCCACGCACCCGCTCCGGCTCCGAGAGCAAACAGCACCGTCCACCCTCCCCCAGAAACGCCCCAGCGACCACAGTGAGGGAGAACGGAGGCCTCTGTCTTTTTTATTTGTTTTGTTTTTTTTTTTGATTCCACATCTGTTCACAGAAGTTGGCAGAAGCCTTGAGAGCGGCTGTGAAATCCACACCCACTTTCTCACGGGTCGGACCTGGGGACAGGGCCCAGCACTGGCAGCACAGGATGCCTGCCCCCCCCTCCCAGCCCCCAGCCCGGGGAGGCCGCAGCCGGGCACCCCTCAGCAGGGGGCCGGGCAGCAGGGGGTCCTGCGGGGTCTGACCAGCTGCCAGGGCTCCCGGTACAAAGTGCTCCCTAAAGTGGGAGTCCGTGGATTGGTGTGACCGCGAGTCATGGTGTTCATGGTCCAACACGCTAACTCGGCTGAGGCCGTTCTAATACTTCAAAGAGACCAGCTTCCTGTGCAGGGGCCGGGCTGTCCGGAGCCTGTGGCACAGCACACGTGGCGCTCGCTGCGTTCCCGTCCCCTGCCCCGGCTTCCCCCACCCCTGAGACCGGGCATCGTCAGCGGGATGCGAGTGGGGAAGGGAACTGCGAGGACTCGCTGGATCAACGCCTCCTCCCGAGTTCATCCGGGCTCTTGGTGGGAAACTATGAGCAGGTATCGGCCTCCAACCTAAGGATGCTCCCAGCACGGTCCATCGACGGCCCAAAGCTCCACCCTCGCACCCTCTGTGCCTGGGCCTCCGACGGGCAGGCCAGCCTGTCCTCGGACAATCGCAGGAGGGCGCCCACCTCTGAGGCCCACTGTGCTGTGCGGACCCGCAGCCTGGAGGCCTCACCATGGCCAGGGACAAGGGTGGGAGGCTGGGCCCATTCATTCTCTCCTCCCGCTCAATGGAAACTCTCCTCTAAGACGAACTTCTTCCAAACGGATAAATGTGATCAGCAGATGCCGGCGTCTGGGGGGCACGCTGCCCCTGCAGTGGGGAAAACACGCCGTCCAGGGCCCAGGGCCAGCTCTGGACAGGAAGTCCCCCTTCCGTGGCCCACGCGTCCCACACGGCCGGGCTGGGAGCTGTGGGTGCACATCCGTCCTGGATGGTTTTGCCATCATGGGCCCTGGAGCCGAGGTCTGATGAAGCTCCTGCTTCCTCGCTCAGAGTCCCGCTTCCTCCGGGGACCTGACGGGGCGGAGCCGCCGCCGCCACTGCCTCAGGCTGGACTCCACGGGAGGCAGACACGGCGCCGGCGGAGAGAGGCCTGGGCCTCGGTGCTCGGAGCAGACCAGGTGCCTCCGGCCCTGCACCAGGCAACCTCACAGATGCCAAACCAAACCACACCGAGCAGACAACGCCTGGCCTGGGCAGCGAGTCCCGCAGAGGCGCCTGCACACAGGCCGGCTGCGCGTGGACGGCTACCAAGCCCCGCAGGCCCCGTGCCCGGCACAGCCACACCCCACAGGCTGCTCTGCACTCACCGCCCCAGAAAGCTCGCAGGTGAAAGGAAGGTTAAAGATAAAGCGGCAGAACACGGGGCCTGACCCGCACGCCTTTGTATAAAAACAGAAGCGAAACCTCACGACCTATTTCTACTTGTACCTGCATTTGCACGTCAAACGCAGGAGAGAGTTCTGGAAGCTTCTCTCCCACTCCTGCCCGTGTCCGTGGGATGCGACGCGTGGGGGCTGGAGGCGTGGCCCTTCCTTCCCCTCACTCTCAGCGTCCGTCCCTTTGATGTCTCACAGAGGCAGCATTTGTATCTTGTCAGCAAAGCCCAGCCCAACAAACAAACAAACAAATAAATAAACAAATACAGGGAGACAGAGAGGAATGGAGGACGGGCAGGTGACAAGGGAAAGGCAGGAGGGAGGGAGGGAGGAGCAGTGCTGCACGAGCCAGAGCCGGGCGTTTTTCTCTCTTTTTTTAAAAACAAAAAACAAAATATTTTTATTGATTTCAGAGAGAAAGGGAGCAAGAGAGAGAGAGAGAAACATCAATGATGAGAGAGAATCATAGATCGGCTGCCTCCTGCACACCTTCCACTGGGGATCGAGCCACCAACCCGGGCATGTGCCCTGACTGGAATCGAACCTGGGACCCGTCAGTCTGCAGGCCGACGCGCTATCCACTGAGCCACACCAGCCAGGGCCAGAGCACAACCTTTTCAAATGCCAGCGAGAACCTTCCTGGAAGGAGCACACGGTGCGGGCACGGGGGCCTGCGGGCAGCG
This sequence comes from Myotis lucifugus, assembly GCF_000147115.1. Lineage (NCBI taxonomy): Eukaryota > Metazoa > Chordata > Mammalia > Chiroptera > Vespertilionidae > Myotis > Myotis lucifugus. The sequence continues at coordinate 51,976 of NW_005872155.1, forward strand.
GGGCAGCTCTGTGGACTGTGGACGGAGCTGACGGGGGAGCGGCCGGGCTCCGAGCCAGTCCCCGCTTCAAGTGGGCAGTGGGCGCGGGGAGCTGAGTAAACGCTGGCCGCAGATAACGGGCCATTATGGCCTGGACGACTTCCTGAATGGCCCACAGCTCGCTGCTCGTTTCCTGCCGGGGCGGGGGGGGGGGACATGTGAGGAGAGCGTCGGTGCAAAGAATGCAGCGCGGACGTGGGCAGAGCGGGACGGACGGACATCAATTCACGGCTCAGAAGGCGGAACAAGAGGAAGAGGAAAATGTTCTGGTCTCTTGTGGGTCATCCAACCCACGCCCCACGCGTCTGTCTCTCCCGCCGGGGCTGCCGGCTGCTCGATCCCCGCCGTCCCCAGCGGAGCAGAAGCCGGCGGCCTGGGAGCCGGACCGGTGACCTGAGCAGCAGAGTCGGACAGTGAGGGCGGCACAAGGAAGGGCGGAGAGAGGAGCCTGAGAGAGAGAAGGGCTCCCGCAGCTCCTCTCCAGCGGGGAGCTCGGTGGAGGTTGGCCAGGTCCTGGATGCGGCCAGGAAACCACGGCTCAGGGACCGCAGCTCCCTCTCCCGCCCTCTCCCCCCTCAGCGTCTTCCCAGCCTCTGTCCTCCGAGGCCGCGGGACAGTGTCGCTCTGCTGGGCAACCACAGGCTGCCTCCGTGTGTGTGATCTGACAACCTGTCATCATTGGTTTTAAAACAAACACAATAAAAACAGACTCTCAGATACAGACAACAGACTGACAGCTGTCAGAGGGGAGGGGATGGGAGGTGGGGGGAAGGTGGAGGGACTGAGAAAGAAGAGACATGGCACAGACAGGAGCAGGTGTGACCAGAGGGAGGAGTGGGAGGTGGAAGAGGTAAGGGGAGTGGATGGTGATGGAAGGAGACGTGAGTGGGGAACACACAGCACAGTATGCAGATGAGGCTCCACAGGCCTGTGCACCTGAAACTGCTCTTTTATTACCAAGTGTCCCCCCAACAAATTCCATTTAAAAAGACGAGGTGTGTAGAGACGGGGTCCGTGAGAGCTAGGAGGCGGCCTCCTCAGCTGCTCGCCTTCCGACACGCCGGAGAACTGTGCGCACAGCCGCTCCTGCTCCAGGCCGGGGGACCGGGACCCCACCTGCTTGCCCAGGGAGCTCCCCTTCACCCCGGGGGCCCCAGGTGCCCAGCGGCCGGAGGCTGCCCCCTCCACAGGACAGGAGGTGGCCGAGGGCAGGCGCGCTCAGGACAGCGCCTCAGTTTCTCCCAGACCACAGCTCCCTGAGGACCTGGCCTTGTCGGTCTGCAAGCCACACCCGGGAGAAGGCGGGGTGCGGTGGACACAGGGCTGCTCCGAGCGGCAGCAGGAATGACCGGGACCAGGTGTGCGTCCCCCGCTCAGCACGGCGTCCCCACGGCCCCTGCGCGATGAGGAAGGAGACCGGCCACAGAGCTGAGCATCCGGGGGCGTGCCCCACGCCCACACTGCGTGCGTCAACAGGCTGCTCCCTGGGCTGCAGAGAGTCCGGCCATAACCCTGGTTAATCATTCATCCCCTCTCCCTCTCTGCAGGGGGCCCTGCCAGAAGCAGGTTTCGCAACGCTTCCTGCTCCGATCAGTTTACTGCGGAAAACCCACCTGCGAGCCTGCGGGACGCACACGGGCCGTCGGGGCATAAACAGCTGCTCAGCTCGAACACGCACGACTGAGCTCCCGTCTTCGCCGCGCGCCTTCTCAGGGCGCTTATCTGAGCAAGCAGTGGCTGGAAATGGGGCCGGGAGCTTCGCGTCCTCCCCCCACCTCCCGATATATAAATAGATAAATGATCGAGGTCACTGGGTCGCCCTCAGGCCATAGATCAACAGGGCACCACAACCAGGCTCAGTGACCGACTTGCTTGGAAAACGGAAGGAAAAGAAATGAGCTCCCGGTTACCGTAGCAACCTAGGCCGTCTTCAAGCCGGCGGACCCCCTCCACCCAGGAGCAGAGTGACCACATCAGAGGCAGAACAATAGCCCAAACACCGTCCCCTCCACCTCCCCCATCGGACACACATTCACTCAGGACGGGCCACAGCCTGGAGTCTGAGACACAAAACCACTGAACTTTCAGGAGAGAACAGGAAAAGCTGCAGGATTCCGACTGCGGTGCGAGTTCGTGGACAAGACACCGAAAGCACGGCCTGTGAAGAAAAGACGTGATAAACGTCCTAATGACAGGCTGTGCTCGGCCAAAGGCCATGTCACAGGAAGGGTCACAGAGATAAGCTGCCAGGGGAGTAAATATTTGCGAGCCCAGGTGTGACAAAGGCCCAGAACGCGGACGGCCCTCTCCAGTGCGGGAGGCTCGCGCTGGCCAGGGCCTCGGGGCGTCGGCTCTGCTGAGACCCCTGGTGGGTGGGGGCTGCTCTCTACCCACTGGTCTGTCCTCGGGTTCAAGGCCCGCCTGGGGCCCCTCCGCCGCACTCTTCCCCGCCCTGCCTGGATGCTGGGGTCCCCGTCTCCCACCCCAGCTGTCCCTGGATCACTGGCCCGGTCCCCAGCTTGGCTGACTGGGTTCCTGCAGGCGCCCCGCTCCCCACTTCCAGGCCCGAGAGCCGCTGCACCCGCTGTGCACCCGGGAAGTGCTCCTGCAAGGTTTCCTCTTTATGGGCGCGGCCATCTCTCGCACCCGAGGGTGCCTGTGGCCTCCAGGTCCCCATCATCCCCAAGGGACCCCAGGCCCTGCTCCGGCCTGCCTTCGGCTCCACACGTGCTCGCCGGGGTCGCCGGGTCAGCTCCCGGTGGAGGTCAGCATCCCTGTCATTTAATCGCATCAGAATCTCAGGGAGGATGGAGCCTAGAGAGAGAGCGGCCCGGCCCGGGAAACGGCGCAGGCACAAACAGGTGCATCTTCACGGTCAGGGAAAACCACACGGAGGACACACCTTTACTTTCTGCTCGAATGACCAGACCGAGACAGAAAGTGCAGCGACGAGACAGCGCTGCGACGTAAGCCGCGCAAGCCCGGCGGCTCGTTCGTTACCGTGTGAACCCCCAGGAACAGGACCTCAGGTCGCCACGCACCTCCGGGCAGTGCGGGTACCAGGTTTGCCCTAACGCGCCCCCGTTCCCTGGGATGCCCATGTCTCGGTGAGGAAACTGTCCCGGCTACTGCCCCTTCGGCTACAGAAACTCCCAGTGATGAGAATTATACTTCAGTTTAGAGTTTCAGACAGCCAGGCTCCCGAGAAACGAATCAACACACATGTCGTTTGGGCTTGAATGACTTTGGCGGACGAAACGCTGCCACGGGATCGTCACAGTGAGCAGGGCAGGGCCTGGCAGGAGACGTCTGAACACCGAGCGTCCCCTCGATCACTCACTACCCGTGCCCCAGTGCGAGCCGGACGATGAACCGGCACACAGGCACGGCCGTGCCCAGTCGAATGGAAAGGATCACGCCATGGGCTTGCTCGTCTCCTGTTTAAAGATCTGCTCAGCGCTCCTACGATGCCCCTGCCCCCGCTGAAAGCCAGCCCATCGAATTTAACGGCCTTTTTAGCTCAGCAGATTCTGATGTGGAGAGGCGATTTGCATGGCTTTCTGCACAATCCCATTGACAGACGCACTGAAAGGAAGAAAGAGCCCCAGGGCTGAGTACATCGTGCAGCCCGGAGCTTGCCAGGGAAGGCAGCTGTGGCCGCTGACAGCCCGCGGCGCGTCCTCCCCTCCGCTCCGCCCTCGGCCCCGAGGCGGCCACGGCTCAGGACCCGGAGCCTCAGGTAGCCAGCCCCCTGCTACCAAGTTCAAGAAGACCTGTTCCAAGATGCGGAGGGACACAGCTGTGTGTCAGCTGGGACCACACCTGGGGAAAACCTCAGACGGACCAATGCGTTCTGAAATACGGCAGGGTTTTTGTTGTTTGCGTGTGCATGTGCGTGTGTGTGTTTGCACGCGCGCGTGTGTGCATGTGCACGCATGTGTGTATGTGTGTGTGCATGTGTGTGCGCCTGGCGTTGCTCAGTGCACGGCTCGGTGAGTGGCTCTGAAATTCCACAAGAACCGTTTCTCTCCTAAAAGCCCCAAGACAAGCACCTCTGTCTTGGTGTCTGCGACGCAGTGGATAACGCCACCCCCACATGAAGAGCGGAGCCCAGGGGACGGGGCTGCGGGTGAGGGAGTGAGGCCTCGCCCGCCCCCCATGAAAGGGAGAGGCGCCAAGGCCAGGGACCCAGCCTGGCAGAGAGGCGGCCGCGGCCCGAGAAACTGCTCAATGCCCTGTTTCTCTGTGCTCCATCGCTACCGCACCAGCCTGCCCTCCCTCAGAAGAAAGAAGACTCGACCCTCGCGACCTGCCCTGACCCAGATGATGGTCCCAGCTCCCCCCCTGCCCCACCTCCTCTGTACTCACACAGGCTCTTTAAAAGCTTTGAGAAAGTGACACCTTTCCACATCTGAGGGCACGACCCTCCCACCGTGCGGGCACTGCCACCTGGAGTCCGAGCTCCAGCACGATGAGAAATACAGTTTTGTTTATAAGCTAAAACACAGGCTTTAAGAAGGTGGATAAGTGATTTTATGACATTGTGAGATGTTTTCTTATTAAAAAAAATTTTAAATTGATTTTGAGAGAGAGAGAGGAAGGGATAGAGAGAGAGAAAAGCTGCTCCCTGCTTGCCCCGCATTGGGGATCAAGCCTGCAGCCCAGGCATGTGCCCTGACCGGGAATCAAACCGTGACCTCCCGGTGCCCAACCAGCGGGATCGCACGGTGAGGGCGAGATGCTGTCTTTACGTTGTTCTATTGATTTCCCATTCAGGGGCTCTCCGGGCCAGAACCTTCACCAAAGATGCCGAAAATAGGTTTCGAAAAACACTTCACAGTCTCAAGGTTCAAACTCCGATGAAAACGTTTTGCTGAAACGCCCTTCTAAAGAAAGCTCTTCACTCTGTCATCAGAAGGCGATGAGCCATCGCTCCTCAGCTACCGTAAAACCACAGTCGTGACTGCCACCTTGTCAGCTTACAGATCGCGGTTACCATGTCTCTGCCTTCGGGGAACAGGTCAGCTGGGAGCAGCGGTTCACAGCAGGAAAGCATGCGTTCCCGAACGCCAGATGTTCTATAGTAACAAAGTCGTCCTCGGGAATATAATTCCTGCCGCGGGGACAGGCAAGAAAAGGTTTAAAACAATTAGGTGGACAAAGCAGACAGAAGTGCTCCTCACAGCAGCTCAGAGACGATGCCATGATGCAAATTCAAAACTGAGCTCAGCCCGGCCCGTGGCTCAGTGGCTGAGCATTGACCCAGGAACCAGGCGGTCCCGGCTCGATTCCTGCTCAGGGCACAGGCCCGGGTTGCAGGCTCCATCCCCAGTGTGGGGCGTGCAGGGGGCAGCCGATCCATGGTTCTCTCTCACCATGGATGTTTCTCTCTCTCTCTCCCCCTTCCCCTTTGAAATCAATAAACATATCTTTAAAAACTAAATAAAAGCATCTGTCAGTGTTTCTCCAAACAGGACTGAGCGATCGATGGATGGGGGTGCGGCGGGCACTGGGGAGGCGCCTGGAGAACCGCTCCTGAAATGGATACGTGAGCTGATGCGAACCGGTCCCCAGGCAGCAGGGCCTTCGCAGGGAAGAGTCCTCCCTGAAACGGGAAACAGCGCCCGATCCCCCGCGGCAGCAGCCCAAGGCTCCGTGCCGCCTACGGCTCCACTCCCCACCCGGCCCTGGGCAGGGAGGCTGCCACCAGCTCCGTGGTCCCCACAGGAAAGCGCGGGCACAGACGGCCCAGGAACCTACCACCCCCCTGGGCTGGCAGCGGGAGAGCTGGGATTTGCACCTCGCTCGCCCGACTCGGACCGACGTGCCTTTCCCACGGGGACCTCGCTCACCCGACTCGGACCGACGTGCCTTTCCCACGGGGACACACGCCACGGATGAAGCTGTAAAGCCCACCAGACTCAGTCTCCCGGGCCCAGGCCGGCGATGCTCCTCGAGGAGGAAGTCGGTCCCCGGCTGCTGTGCTAAGAGCAGCTCTGACACGTGCAGGGATGGCTGTCAACAGCTCAGGACAGCGGTGAGCGGACGTGACGTCAGCACGGGGACTTTCTGATCAACTACACGCTCCAGCCTCCCGCAGGCCACCTGCAGAACGCGAGCTGCCTGCGCCGTCCAGGCGGGGTTGGTAACGCGTGTGCCTTTGGGGGTGACCCCGCTGGGAACCCCACAGGCCGGGCCGATGGCACGAGTCTGTGGGGTGGGCCTCCGCCGTCTTCTCCGGACCCTCCAATCCCCCGCGAGACAGGAATGTGCTGAGAGCTGCCCTGCCCTGTGGATGCTGCTAAGTGACTGCATTTCCCGGCCGGCCCAGAGCCGTGTCCATCGGCTTTAAAGAGACACACCCCACCCCGCAGCGTCTTCGTAGACGAGACCTAAATGGACAGTGCATATTTCTGTCGTAAACGTTGTGGGTGCTTTTCTCTCCTTCACATATAATTGGGAGAGAGAGTCGTGTGGTTCTGCACTGATTTGAAAGGAAGATTCCAAACTTGTTAGCATTTTAGCGGAACTATAGCTACACAGAGTCCTTGTGGATATGCATATGTGCACATGCACACACACGCGCATGTTGGTAAACATGCTTAGAAAGAATGTTCTCTCTCTATAGCAGCGGTTCTCAACCTGTGGGTCGCGGCCCTTTTGGCGGTCGAACGACCCTTTCACAGGGGTCGCCTAAGACCATCCTGCATATCAGATATTTACATGACGATTCATAACAGTAGCAACATTACAGTTATGAAGTAGCAACGAAAATAATTGTATGGTTGGGTCACAACATGAGGAACTGTATTTGAAGGGCCAGAAGGTTGAGAACCACTGCTCTAAAGAGCCGATGAGATGGAACAAAGCCTGCGAATTCCCATGACTCCGCCAGTGCACACAGGACGGCTGAGAGCCAACAGCCTGGCCCTAGTTTACTGTATTTTTTGTATTTATTTACTTATTTTCCATCATCATCTATCCCTCGATGGCCTCTCTCGACCCTGTGTCTTAAAAGACTCAGGCTATCTGTTGTCAACTCTTTTAAAAAAAATCTGAGAAAACTTTTCATTTATTTTTTAATGATTCTGATTTTTTTTTTTTAAAAAAAAGGTGAAACACGATGATGCGTAAGGGAAGGCCCGTGGAAGCCCAGACTCCGAGCGGCTGCTGCTTCCTCCCGGCCCGGGAGCCTTCGCACAAGAACAAACGAGGCCCGTTCCGGAAATAGGCCTGTGACTGTATCTGAGTTCTCCATCATCGCGTGAATTTATGGAATTCTTCCTGCTTTTGAGCATAACACAGATGCTCCGAATTCCTTCCTGCTTCCTTCCTAGCAGTGCGGGGGTGGGGGTGGGGGCGGCCTGCAGTGTCAGCCGGCCGCAGGGCTGAGGGGCAGGGAGCTCCTCTCGTCCCGAAGCCCCCAAAGCCGAGGCCCAGACCCCCCGAAGGACGGGAGGCGGCCCTGGGCTCGGGGCCGGGCCCCACACTGCCTCCTGCTGGGGGGCTCCGGCGGCCCTCGCCTGCCCCCAGCGATGGAAGGCGCGGCATGGGCACGGCCAGGCTGTTGTGGCACAAAGCGCGACTATAACGCTGGGGTTCAGGAAGACTCTTCGTTCGTGTCTTTTCCTTTCTTCCTGTGAACGGGCGAGGGGCACTGAGAGACCTGGACCAGCCCATCACGAGGCCTATCCAGGGACTGGACAGCGGGAGGAGACACATGGTGGTGTGTGCTTCCCTCCTGCACACGCGTGTGCGCGCTCCTGGACCCGGCGCCAGCTGGGAATCAGGACACGGCTGGGTGTAACTGGGTCATCTGCCGCCACCGTCTGCATGGCCGCCGTCCTCTCGTCCGCCACGGGGACCACTGGGCTGGCGACGGCAGGTCCCGTGCCAACACAGCCCCGCAGCGGGTTTTCTGTCCGTGTATTTCTGCGTGTGTGTGCGTATGTGTGTGCGCGCGCGTGCATTTAAATCCCAGAACTCCACACGGAAATTTGATAAAAAGTCGGACACTTTGGTCCTTTTCCTGCTCTGGCTATGGCGGTTACTCAGGAAAGGGTCCCCCTGCTCATGAAGCCGGCGAGCTGGTGATTCTTATGAACGCCCAGCGGTAGGAGAGCAGGTCGATGGTATCGGGGGACTCGGAAGAGAACATGTCAGTTGTCAGAAGCTGCGCTGTCTCCCGGAAATAAGGAAGGTGGGTGCACCGGGAGGCAGGGAAACCGGAGCCTGAACAGACTTCCCCACAGAGGACACGCAGGAGCCGACAGACTAGTCATCAGAGAGACGCACGTTAAAACCACAGCGCGGTACCAGAGAGACGCACGTTAAAACCACAGCGCGGTACCACCTCACACCCGTCAGAACGCTGCCATCAACACGTCACCAAACTGCTGGTGGGAACGCAGCTGGGGCAGCCGCTGCGGAGAACAGTGTGAAGTTTCCTCAAAAAAACGAAAAATGGAACTGCCATCTGAAGTTTCCTCAAAAAAACGGAAAATGGAACTGCCATCTGACCCAGTGACCTCACTTCTGGGAATACATCCAATGAAACCTGAAACGCTGATTGGAAAGAATGGATGCACCCTGTGTCCACCGCAGCGTTATGTACAATAGCCGAGGTCTGGAAGCTGCCCAAGTGCCCATCGGCAGACGAGTGGACAAAAAGCTGCGGGACATTTACACCAGGGAACGCTACTCAGGAGGAGAGAGGAAGGAAGTCTAACCCTTCGCGACAGCACGGAGGGGCCTGGACAGCATTACGCTCAGTGCAGTAAGCCACTCAGAGAAAGACAAGTCCCCCGTGATCTCACTCACAGGTGGAATCTAATGAACAAGATAAACTAACAGAATAGAAACAGACTCACAGACACAGTGAACAGACTGACAGCTGTCAGAGGGGAGGGGGTTGGGAGCTGGTTGAAGAAAGTGAAAGGACTGAGCAAAACAATAACCAAAAACTCATGGGCGCAGACAGCAACAGGGTGGTTACCAGAGGGGGGGGGGTGGGGCAGGTACAGGGGGATGAATGGTGAGGGGAGGAGACTTGGTGTGGGTGGTGGACACACGGTTGGGAGGACGGGAAGAGAGAAACCACAGAAGGTATACACTTCCAGGCACAGCCACGGCCACGGGCGACAGGGTGGGGGCTGGGAGGAGGGGGAAAGAGGGGAAATAGGAGATATCTGTAAAAAAAAAAAAATCGATGTTTTATTCCTCCTTTTTCCTCCCCCACACCTGGGCTTCTCATCTTAGACACACACACTCAGCCCCTCCGCAATCCCCCCGCCGCCCTGAGGATTCTGGAATGTTCCGGCGGCCTCGGCGCATAGGGTTCTGGCTAAGTGGAGGACCAGAGTGAAATAAAAGCCGGGGCCTTGATGACTTCGCCAGGGAAGAAGAGGTTCAGCAAGACCGAGGAGGAAATGAGGGGGAGAGGCACGCGGCCAGAAGGCAGAGAAGGATGGAGGTGCGGGAGGTGGGAGGCCGATTTCCGGGCAACGAGTCCTTCATTCATCTCATTGTTGGAAACTGGACCCCCTTCTGCTCTTCCCATCAGATCGGACTGAGGAGGGTGGGGAGGCGGTGGGGGCTGTGGAGCAGATGGCGCGGGCAGCACACGGCGCGGGCAGAACACGGCGCGGGCAGCACAGGCACGGGCTGGGCCCGGGGAGTTTGGACACATCGCGGAGCCTCTCTGGCCTCCGTCTCCCCACAGTGAGGAGGACGCGGGGTGTCGCTCTCCCAGGCTCATGTGAGCACTGGAAGGAGGGGACGGGGAGGAGCACGGGGCTGGCACGGAGCAAGCACCCAAGATGGGGAGAGTCCTCTCGTCTGAGCAGCGCGGGCTCCGCACACGTTGGGTGGAAAGCGGTTTCGAGTCCAGAGCAGAGCTCCCCGTTTTAAGTAGTTTTTCCAAGATGCGGCCAGTCAGGTTTGCCCAGGTGGTCGGATATTGGCAAGGAAAGAAGGCCCTGGGATGCAGAACAACCCCCCCCACCCCCAGCCCCTCCGTGGTGAGACAGGATGTGAGCCACAGGGGCACGGGCCGCTGGCCTGCCCATCAGACACCTCCAAGCGGCACAGGCATCATGGGAAGAACAGCACCAGCTTCCACTTGGAAACCACGGCCACGTTTCCACGCACATGAGCAGCGACGATGGAGAAAACACACGTCCATACAAGCAGGAGGGACCCAGCCAAACAGCCACAGCTATTTGTAAATCACACCCAGGGCTGTGAGGGCTCTGATCTGAGCTCCAGGGTTAAGAGGAGGGTCCTGGGGGTGTGGGGCCTCCACGTTTCTGTCTCCCTCTCCTCTCCTCACCTCACTCCAGCTCTTACTCCTACGCCTCTCACGCAGGGATCACACGCAGGAGACCATGTGGCCAAATACCCTGCCGTGTCTGTGCAGACTAATCTCAATTCAGAAACGGGTTTCCTTCTCCGCCGCGTCCAGGGAGCGGCCGATGCTGGGCCCAGGCCTGGCTCTGGAGCGGCCCTCCCTCCCTTCCCCAGCACGGCTCCCCTCGCTTCTAGCCTCCGGGGTCCCTTGCTCTGAAGTCTGGATTTTTGACTTTCCATGGATCCCCCAGTGTGTCTCCTCTCCTGGTTAATGGGGTCACTCAGTTCCCCCTCCAGGTCCCTAAATTCCCCCGGAGCCGAGATGAGTGTGGATAACGCTGGCCAGTCAGACCCTGCCCCCCCCCATGGCAGCCAGAGGGCCCAGGATCCTCTGAGGACCAGTCGTCGGGCCATTCATCTCCAACAACCGGACCCACCGAGTGACTTGGGTGTTTGCGACGCTTCATTCTTTGGGGGCCGCAGAAAACATGTCAATCAAGTGATGAACCGCCTGGTGGGCCGAGGAGATGAGCTCATAGCTGGTCTACCTCTTTCAGCCTCTTGGCGAAGTGCCATTTGTCTCGCGTCCAAAAATCCACATATGGAGAACGAGTTTCACACGGAGATGCCGAGACTCACGCAGTGATTTATGTGTGACAGACATCCTTCCAGACCATCGACCGCGGGCGGGCAGGGCTTGTCTCGCAGTCCCTCTGGCCCAGGAAGCTCGCCTTCGACCCGAGCCACACGGGGAGAGCTGTGCTGTGACAATACGGCCAGCGGGCCTGCCCCTGTGGCTGACGCTCGCACGGACATGGGAGAATGATCCTGATCAAGACACAGCCGGGCCGTGGACGCTGGTCTAATTGGAAGCAGCTGAGGACGGTGGGAAGCAGCGCTCTCGCCCCTGGGACGGCTCTCCTTCCTGGGGCGGCCAGTGGGCAGGCCTGCAGCCTCCTGGGCCTGGACTGAGGGCCACACCCCCACCCCCAGAAAAGACAGCACCCCACCCGCACGGAGACCGTTGCACCCCCTCGAGTGGCCTGTGCAAGACCACGAACAAGATCCACTGGATTCACTTCACACGACTCACAGAGGGACGGGGCATGTTGTTTTCCACTCGAACATTGCTGGTGGAAACGCCAATCCAGAGCACCCGCAGGGGCACCTGGGCTGGGGACGGCACCCCGATTAACAGCACAGGGAGCGCCTCCCAACCCAAAGTGCACCTTCTGGAGGGTCGCTCTGAAAGACAGGTACAGGCAGAGGACAGGTGTGAGGTAGGGGACAGGTGTGAGGTAGGGGACAGGTGTGAGGCAGGGGACAGGTGTGAGGCAGGGGACGGTGTGAGGCAGGGGAGAGGTGTGAGGCAGGGGACAGGTGTGAGTCAGGGGACGGTGTGAGGCAGGGGAGAGGTGTGAGGCAGGGGACAGGTGGGAGGCAGGGGACAGGTGGGAGGCAGGGGACGGTGTGAGGCAGAGGACGATGTGAGGCATGGGACAGGTGTGAGGCAGGGGACAGGTGTGAAGTAGGGGACAGGTGTGAGGCAGGGGACAGGTGGGAGGCAGGGGACAGGTGGGAGGCAGGGGACAGGTGTGAGGTAGGGGACATGTGTGAGGCAGAGCGACAGGTGTGAGGTAGGCGACAAGTGTGATGGCACGGGACGGGTGTTAGGTTGTGGGACAGGCCGGAGGTATGTGACAGGTGGGAGACCGGGGACAGGTGTGAGCCAGGGGACGGTGTGGCACAAGCTGGCATGGAGATCTGGCCACGCCCGTGCAGCGTAATGGAAAACAACATGCGCGCTCTTGTGCCGCTGACCAGGCAGACACTTGGCTCTCAGGCTCACGTGGTCACAGGTGGCAGCTGGCGGACTTGGGCCTGAGCTGGGCCTCTTGGCTCCAAGGCCCAGGCTTCTCTCTCCAGGCCGCACGGCACCCCTGACTGGTCAGAGGGAAGCGCGCTGCTCCTCTGGGAACACCCCGCGGCCTTTTCCGTTAGAGTCTCCAGCACACGGCCAGCCCCTGCCCAGTGCCACCGACGGCTCCCAGAACACGGAGGAAGAGTTAGAAAATGGTTTCCTGAAATGAAGGCAAAACAAGGAAAAACCCACGAGGCTGTGCTTATGAAGGGACGTTTGTTGGTCTCGGGTTCTTGAAATTATCGGGTGTTCTATGCACAACGATGGACTAAAAAGATACCGAGGAGAGGTCAGTGTGAGCAGGCTGTTTTGTCCCTGGATGGGTAACGTGGTCGGTGGGAGCGCTGTCCCTATACACCAAGGTGGCGGGTTCGATCCCCGGTCAGGGCGTGTACGAGAATCAACCAATGAACGCATCACTACGTGGAACAACAAACCAACGTTTCTCTCTCTCCTCTCCTCTCTCTCTCTAAAGTCAACAAGTAAAAATGTCAAGAAACGTTTTTCGCGCCTCATTACACTCTCCTTGCAGAAGGTGGGACTTTGGAAAATCAGCTTTCCTATGACGCTCCCGTGAACACCGGAACATCGGGAACCCACGCAGGCCAGCCCAGGAGGAGGAGTGGCCACACCGACCCGAGTCCCTCCAGTTAAAGAAAGACAGTCCCTGACTCTTAATGACCATCTGTGACGAAAAGCACATGAAACAGCTCCCTGGGAAAGGTGAGAAAACGTCAAACAAGAACCATAGATTAGAACAGTGCTGTTCTTGCTCAGAACCACTGCGTGTCTTCCTCGGGGTGGACAGGGGTGAGCCCGCCGCCCCCTGAAGCCTCCCCCTGCTCCCAGGCCCTCTCTGCTGCCCAGGTCCAGCCGTGCCCAGCTGCCCAGGCCCAGCCGTGCCCGGCACTTGGCACTGGGCGCCGGCCTCCGTCTCCACCTCCACCTTCACCTCCACCCCCACCTCCACCTCCACCTCCACCTCCAGCTCCAGCTCCACCCCCACCCAGACGTTATCTGGGTCAAGCACACGGCCAGTGTCCACTCAGCACATCGCTGGGAGATGGCTGTTTTCTCACGCGATGATGTAATGGGTAAGCAATCACGCGAAGCTCTGATGATCCACGCAAATGTTTTCTCAACAAATACGGACGGAGCGCCTACTGCAGACTAAGGAGTTTCCATCGGCACCAGGCGGGGAGCGCGCAGGGATGCAGGGCGTCAGAGCCAACACGGCTGGCGAGAGGGCGGGGTGGCCGGCACAGGGAGCTGGGGGACAGGCGGAGCCCAGGGGCCGTTCGGGGCCGTGAAACCAACTCAGTGTGATACCGAGATGGGGGACACGGGGCTTCATTCCTTTGTCAAAACCCATGCAACTTCTGCCCAACATTCAAGTGGGTGTCTGCCTGGTACGTGGCTGGAGTTAGCAGGTCAGCACGGGAAGTGGAAATGGGGCGGTGTTCTGTTCGGGAAGCGATGTGGAGCGTGAACACAGCACTTCTCACACCCCTTCCCACACGCCCTACAAGGAGACGGCGAAATGCGGTCTTTAACTGAGCGGCTCTGGGCCCTGCTCAGGCTCTGAAAACAGGCACCGGTGTCCATCGCACAGAGCAAGGAGGCGGAGTGAAGTCCAGGGGGAGGCAGCTACTGCCATCACACGTCTCGTATGTTTTGTGTCGTGGATCCCCACACACTCTTCACCACAAAACACAGTCCTGACGGGGGTGGGGGCACCTCCTCACTTCTCGGGGACGCCCAGCCCTCCTCAGCCACTGATCGGGCATCGAACCGTGACCTCCTGGTACATAGGTCGATGCTCAACCCCTGAGCCGTCTGCCTGTCTCTAACTCACACCATTGGTCTTAGTTCTGACTATGGAGCCAGAAGCGTAAGTCACGCTCCCTGTCCGCCTCTCAGACGTGCGGACAGCTGGCCGAGCCTGGCCGTCCACCGCGCTCAGCACACCTGAGCCTTCACCTGCCCCTGCGTGGATTCTCACTCCCTGCCCTGTTGGCTCCAGTCCACCCACAAACTCCAGCTCACGGCGGTCCCTTTACCCTGTGCCCGGAATGACACACCCCGCCCCACCCCCGCCCCCCACGCCTTCTGACGGGCACAGGGCACGGCCAGACCATTACCTCCCGAGTTCAGGACACTGCGCTCTTATTAACCAGCCCGGCCAGCCGTGTCACGTGGCTGTTGGCTCATGTGGAACCCGCCGCCAATGAAAACACCCAGATCCCTTTTCACACTTAGGCAACTGGTGTGCTGTCGCATTCCGTCAGCCACTCGACACATACTGCCTTCAAGAAAATTATTTCCACACCCACAGCTGACGGTTCTCCAAGCGAGGGCCGGAGAGACGGGGGAAGCGCAGACTCTGACCTACGGTTGAACCTGAAGTTGAAATCTTCCACGTGAATCTCAACGGTAACCGTAGTCTGCAGCAGCGAGTCGCTAAAGACACGCAACCACGCAGAGGCCCAGGGACACGTCAAGTGGGAACCTCGACAGACGAAGGAGGTAGAATCCCATCACGCCCACCTCCCTGTTCAAGGGAGTTGGTTCAGAGAGGCCCGGAGGCGTTTTCTGAGAAAGAGGCCGGTCATGACTGTCCCCAGTTTGAAAATCAGTGCAAATCAAGTCTTCAGGTCAGAAATGTTATTCTTAGGAATCATGGAAAAGTACTGGGAGCCACTGCCCTGACACATCACACAAGTCCCTTCATGTCCCAGGTGCCACCTTCCACACAAACACACATGCTTTCCTGAGAGATGGAAAATACTCAGGAGTTTTCCAGAAAACTCTGAAGCCGCCCAAACTGCTCTAGAATCACAAGATGCCTTTACTGCCCCTGCCCTGGCCTCGCTGGTTTTCCACGTGTTGTGAACTACCTGTGGCGGCCAAGGACCGAGCTCACCTTGTGCATTTGGTTTCCAGGCCTTGCACAGTCCATTCATTACTAAGAGCAAATGCAAGCTCAGAGCGGGAGGGACCGCCATTTACAACATGAACGAGGACACGGAGCCCACAGAAGTCCCCCGCCCCCCTTCACCCAGGCGGGCTGAGCACCGTGAACACACGGAGCTCGGGAAGCCGACCTCAAGTTGGTGGAAATCGAACTGCGAAAACAAAAGAGTAAAGACTCAACCCCAACTGAGATCAAGACAACGTTCTATGTAGTGGCCTGGTGTCTGGGGGGGTGTTGGGGGACAGGGACTTTGGGGAGAAGGAAAGGAAAAGGAGAGAGAGGGAGTCGGATACCTAGACGGGACACGTATGCATTTAGGACAGTCACCCACTGTGACTGGCCATGTTTAGTCCTTCCAGAGCCGGGCGGGCTGGGGCTCCAGGGGGAGGGGAGCATGAACCGGCCCGGCCCACTGAGCGGTCCCAACAGCCGCCCTGGGAGGGAGGGGCCTCCTTGTTCACAGATCGGAACGAAAGCTCTTTCTCGAGGCCCAGGCCAGGGCTGTGCTGGGGAATCTGGTTTGTCTGCTTCAGACAAAACTAGTTCATTGTGAAGCAGATCAGTTAAGAGCTTCAAAAAAAAAAAAAAAAAGTGAGCTCCTGTGAGTCACGTGGAGGGAAGGCTGGGGATCCAATGTCCTCCTAGAAATGGGCCCCGCAGAGGGGACCTGGGCCAGGCGGGCTGGGGACAGGCGGGGCGGCCTGCGGTCCCCCACCCTCCGTTTTAATTGTAACCTTGGCTTTCAGGCCTGGGCAGCCGACAAGGATTAGATAAGCCACATCCTCCCAGGCCACACCGCCCGGGACAGGGGACCGCCCGGGGATGCCTTCTGAGGACTCCCACCCGCCCTTGTCCCCGCCCTGCCCCACCGGCTGCTGTGGCCTCTGGATGGAAACTGTGTGAGAGGAGCGCCAGAAGGAGCGGGAGCAGCTCAGAATCGCTCTGTGAACTCCTGGGAACAGGGAGACCCGCCTGCAGCAGCAGCTACAGGCACCCTCGCTGAGACCCGGACACTTCCAGAGACGCCACGAGACACCCAGTCGCACGCGTGGTCCAGACAAGAGCCATGAGCCAGCTCCGTCCGTGGAGCACACAGCCGCCGGGCGCCGCCTCGGAGACCACGCGGGGCCCACTGCGGTGGCTGCCCTGCAGGTGGCCTGTGTCCCGGCTGCCTCCCCGCCCAGTGCTCACGGGGCCTCCCAGACTCAACCTGGGAAGCAAGTGCCCGCGGACTCGGAGTGAGCGGGACACTGGGGTTCCCTCCATAAGCGACGCCCCCAGGAGCTGGGAGTCACCGAGGCGGCGGCCTGAGGGCACAGCCGGCCGCCCCTCCTCTGACCCGCCGGCAAGCAAGCCTGGAGACAGCGCGAGGACGCGTCCTTCTCACCAGCAGTGACCTCCGAGGTCTGACCTCAGTGTGTGTGCGACGCCGGGAGGAGGAAAGGGGGGACCCAGACCAAAGGACAAAGAGCCGCCGAGCTTCGTCCTCACGTGGCCGCCTGACCAGGTCCCCTCGGGACACAGCACCGGTTCCGTAAGGGCCGCCCGTCTGGACCAACTGCTTCCACGCACCACTCAGCGCTGGAACTGCTGACAATTCTTTCCGTCTGACGAGCAAAAGAATTCCCAACTGCTCCTCAGACTTGATATTCTTGCCAAAGTGTGAGTGTGAGTGAGAATGAGTGTGTAAGCGTGCATGTGAGTGTGAGTGCGTGTGTGTGTGTGCATGTGTGTGTGTGTGTGTCATGGCTGGGACTTGCTGAATCTCTCATATTGCAAACATGACCACGACTGCTTACTTTCAAAACCGTGGGGAACGAGGTGGATGCGGCGTAGACACAACACACATGCATAACAGAGTGTTTTCTTATTTTAAAAAAATACTGGAGATTAAGGTCTGCAGAAAGGCCTGCCTGCTAAAGCCGAGGACACAGCAAGCGCTTGGAAACACGCAGCCCGACGCCTGGGAAATGTAAACGTGGGAACCACGTCAGCGTCGGAGGAGCTCAAGCCTAGCCGGGCCCTCGCCCCGGACTGTCCCACCGTGTGACCGAGGTGCCTTGGCAGACGCGAGGACAGCGTGCCCGGGTGATTTCTAATGCGGCTGCATGCGTCCCAGGCCGGGCTCTGGCAGCCAGATGACAGCAGCCGGGACAGCCGGCGGCAATGAACTTGCGGAAAAATCCTGACCGCAGAGGCTCCAAGTGCAGGCAACTCTGTTGACGATTTTACTTCTGCTTCATACTATGACCCAACCCCCCGGGCCCCACCCAGGACGCCCCGCCCGGTCCGGGGAGCTAGAAAGGACATATTCCCGCAGCGGCACCCACCAGGCTACCTGTGCCTGTACCAGGGACCAGAGCGGGGGGCGGGGACGGCTGACTCACAGGCACAGGAGAGCCGCTGGCCCGGCGCACAGACGGCTCGCTCACAGCCTGGATTTCCTCCGTTAAGAGGCAGCGTGTGTGGTGGACAGCTTCCTGGGAACCGCCATGTGCGAGGCTATTGGAATGCTTAGTCATTCAGAAGAAGAAACTCCGTCCCAGGTCATTCGGTTTATTTTTCTGTTTGATTTCGGAGTCTGCTGCCACTAACCGTGCCGGGGATGGGGCCAGGTCATCTGTCCTGAGCCGCACACTGTTCCTCCAGGGCTACCCTCCTTCCCGAGCTGAGGAATCTGACCTTGGATCCCGCCCAAGGTCACACGCCAGGGAGAGCCTCGGCCCCAGCATGAACCCAGCCTGTCCTAGAGGCGCCTGAGCCTCTCGATTCTATTGGCTCCATGAAAATCTGTGAACGAGAAAACAGACACAACCACCCAAGGCACCGTGGCAGGTCCACCACATGGTGGACCTCTGCCTCTCCAAGGGTGAATGACAGCTGCGGTCAGGTCACCCGCGGGCTACGGGGCAGTCCCAGCTGTGTTTACCTAACTCTGCTGACGTCATCAGTGCTTACAGTTCACAGTCCACGCAGGGCCCTGCACCAGCTCTCACAGCTGGTCACTACTGGCCGCAGAGCACCCAGCGCCCAGCATGGGGCCCTCACACGGATGGAGAGCTGGTGACGAGACTAGGACGGCAGGAGCTAGACAGTGCTGACCATCATCCCTGCTAGGAAAAGGCATTTTATTTTACTTTAAAATTTTCATAATTGATTTTTAGAGAGACAAGAACGGAGAGGGAGAGAGAGAAACATCGATGGGCTGCCTCCTGCATGCCCCCGCACCGGGAATCGAACCGGCAGCCTTTCGGTGCACGGGACGATGCCCAGCCAACCGAGCCACACCAGCCAGGACAGCAATAGACATTTTAAAAACATCCCCCCTAGCTGATCTGTTACTGAATTATGACGTACTCAGAGAGTCTACTGCTTGCTCCGTGTTGTGCATTTAGAAATAGACGATGATGAGCTGGAAGTTTCTGTGCCCCAATGGAGCGTTTTCCGAGATAACGAACATGTTAATAAACTTTTGCTTGACTTAGGACTTCCTAGCCGTGTCGTCATATGTGTTTAGGTGATAGCAGCACACAGATCTTTTTTAAAACCCACCTGTCACCACACGGTCACCTCTGCGTGTTGTGTGCGCACATGTGTGTGCTGAGAACTAGGACCTCCTCTCTTGGCAAATCCCGAGCCTGCGTATTGGCAGCGTTATTAACGACAGTCGCTGTGCTGTGCATTCGACCACCAGGAACCGCTCAGCCTCCAACTGCGAGTCTGTGCCCTTTGACCCTCTCCCCGCTCCCCTCCCCCCGGCTCCTGGCAACCAGCGCCCCACTCTGTGCCTACAAGCTCAACTTTATATATTTTTTGGAAGTTTCCACACATAGGTGAGATCATACAGTACTTGTCATTCTATGTCTGGCTTATTTCACTTAGAATAACGTTCTCCAGGCCCGTCCATGTCGCTGCAAATGGCAGGAATGCCTTCTTGTCTCACTGGGTGACATTCACCGCAGCTCACCTTCCTCCTCTGCTCCCCCACCGGCGGGCACGCAGGCGTTTCCACGTCCTGGCTGTCGGGAGCCGTGGTGCCAGGGGCGTGAAGGGCAGCGACTCCAGGAGATACTGGTTTCGTTCCTTCGGGGTCCCCTGCGTCGGCACATGGCGCTCGGGCCACGCACACCCCACGCGCAGCCTTGCTCTCGGCCACAGCAGGACCTCGAGTCTCCTCCTGTGCGAAGTGAGAGCTGGACCACGGTCCCTCCCTCAGCAAGTGCTCATGGGGCGCCAGCTGCACCGGGCAGTCAGTGTGGCTCTACCGCTCAAGAAATCGCTGTATTTTATGACGCACGGTCCTTCTGGGGTACGTGTTCCTGGACCCACACGCAACCACACTGCTTTCCTTACAGGCCCCCGATTCCAGCAGGCCCCGCGCCCGTCCCCGGCCCTGCCCACGCGCCACAGGATGCCCCGGGTGTGCGCGGCTCCAAGGCTCTGGTACCGTCCTCGGGCCCGGCTGAAGGCACCGTGACGCGCCAGTCCGCGGGGAGGTTGCGGGCTGAGACGGGTGACACGGCTGCCTGGCCCTCTGCCAGACCATCAGGCGCAACCACGTGATAGCCGAGCCCAACACCACGGTCCCAGAGAACCACGCGGCAGACACGCCACCGTTCGCCGCCCGCTCTGCCATCCCAACACCCGGGCACAGTGCTCCCCGTGGGCAGGCCGCTGCGGTCGGAGAGGGAGGGTTCCGAACAGAGCGGACGCCTCCTGTCCCCCCAAAGCCCGGCTCGGGCAGCTGGGCTTCCTGCTGGTTCGCAGGGAGCAGAGCGGTGAGGGGTGACTTAGCTCAGCGCCGCCCGGCACCCCCAGGAGGGGAGAGAGGGCAGGGAAGACGGGGTGCTTTGTGTGAAGTTCGGGTGCTTCCCCAGCAGCGAGGGAGCCCGTTCCCACCCGGGCCCCAGGCTCCGCTGGGCAGGTGCCAGGTGGGGCGGCGAAGGCGCCTCGCATGCCTCCTGCTTTCACTTGGGGAGCGCTCAGGGCGGACAGGCCGGGGCAGGTGAACCTGGAATGCGGGCCCCAGCGCACCTCCCAGGAATGCTGCCTCCCTGCCGGCGCCGCGCTTGGCACGCAGAACCCGGGCGCGGGCCGGTGATCTCAGAGCAGGAGGAATGGAGGATCCGCGTGCACGCCGTGTCTCACCTTCAGCGCGGCTGATGTGGCGGGCGGGCTGTCCTGGGCGTGAGCAATGTTCTGTGCATCCCTGGCCCCTACCCATCGATGCCAGTACCACACTATAGTGTGAAAACCAAAAATGACTCCAGACCTTGCCAACTGCCCTGGGGGTTCGGGGATGCCCGCAAAAGTGTCCCCCGGGGAGAGCCACTGGCCTAGACTCCACATCCTGCTGTTGTCACTGCATTGGTGCCTCCGGTCCTAGGCCGCCCGCAAGTCCTAAGTTTGAAGGTCATGCCTTGCGTGTAGGTGACAGTCATTACACTTGGAGAACAGACGCCGCTCAATTCGAAATGGGTAGAACACACCAACAGAGCCATGCTTACTCTTCCTAAAAGACGCCAGTTTACCATCCGGACACGTAGATGCCACAGTCTATTTTAACAACAACAAAAGGGGGCTACAGACAGCCCTCCACCCCAGTAAAGCCACGGGCAACGCCAATTCCCATTTCCCGGGGTAAGATAGGAAAGGAGATTTTGTGAAATGTTTAGGAGCAAAATCAAGCCCACTTCTCTCCAGACCCTGTCTGCAGCCAGGCAGACCTGCGTCGTTGTCCTGTTTTGATTTCTTCTGGTTCCCTCTATTTTATGTCTTCCGGTGGGAGGGTTCAAAAATCACCTCATTGCTGGTTCAAAATGTTCCCCGTGCACTTACATAGAATGCACTGCGTGAACCCCCTCCGTAAAGGAGACTGTCCCCCACGTCCACGCCCCACGGGAGGATGGATGGGAATCGGGGTGTTGGGGGGGGAAGGCGTGCATGGAGTGTTGAAGACCATGTGATACTTGAGACATGAGTCAGGGAATTAAGTGAATGTTGCTTTTCCTGCCCTCGACGTTCCATTTCATTTCACTGACAACCCGTCTTCTCACCACGGTGCCAACTCCGGCAGATCCGGACACACGGACGGACGGACAGGACACGGCTCTGCCTGTGGTCACGGACTGTCCAACGCTCTGGGGTGGAGCGAGCTCGCCGGGCACAGCATCTCCTGAGGTTCCAGTCCCTGCTTACTCCCCGGCTAACTGAGCGTCCAGCTGACTTTCCTTTGACGTAATGTTTAAGCGTTGCCATGGCTGTGACGGCCATCATGGCCTCATCCTGTGCACACAGAGTCATCAGCTGTCCCTTCATCACTACGGGGCCTGCGCTGAGCATCTATGACTCCGAACCGCCCGCCCATGTCTACGGATTTGAGTTTTTAGAGAAAATAGAAACCCAGGCCCTGCGCAGTTTGGATGATGGCGGGCGCTGCAGAGAACTCTTAGGCCCTGTGCACTCGGACATCGAGTCACGGCTGCGTGAGGTCAGGCAAGGCTTTCCCTGATCATCCCATGTTAATCCAACTGCTGATTCAGCGAAAGGACTTTGGAACCCATGGGTGTTGTTTACTTAAGAGGTGATTCTACGGGAAGTAAATAAGTAAGAAAGCTCGCGTCACGCTCCCGGAGACAGGCCTGTTTGCCTGCACCTCAATCCAGGAAGGCCAGTGAGAAAATCCCTGAGTGAAGGCCACTCCAACCGGATCCTTTGCTGGTTTCAACCAAGTCCTTTCCCCCACTTTTTTTTAATACACTCATGCTTGTCAGCGACTAAGGGGGTTAAGATTTCAGGAGTCTGTATGGAATGCAAGCCCCTCAGTGAGGTTCGGAGCACGCAGAACGTGATTACGTGGCACCACTGAGTCCATGGCTGAATGGACCACATGCTGTCTTTTCGCACAGAGCGTGTGCCGAGCGAGGGGCTACGCCAGCACCTATCCCCCCTTCCCCCTACGCTCACGCCGTTTAGATGCCACAGCGGAAGCCCGGGCGTCTCGGCCCACGGCTCCCTCTGATGGCTCACATCTACGCAGTCAGTGCCACTGCCATCAGGTGTGCAGGCACCACATTCACCGCAGCAGAGGCCCAGGCTGCACTGGCTCAGGGCTGCCCACTGCTGTGGACTCAGGGGTGGACCGGGAAGTGGCCAGGGTCCCGGTCACAGCCTCAGAGGTTTCCACAGAGAAAGCAAACACACTCCTTCTCACCCAGCGGATGCGACTCCTCGATGAGTAATCGCAGCATCTTCTGCTGCGGGGCCGCCGCCTTCACCTGGTCCTGGGCGCTGTTTACCGCGGAATTCCCCGTGGCCCCGTGACCCTCACCCGGCCGGCGGCATAAAGGAGACACGGAGGCCACGGAGTCTCTCCTGCTCCCGTAAACAAGATGAGATAAACAGCCAGGGCCGACGTTTTGTTAACCCGAGGTTTTCTGGGAAGAGGCCTGCTGTCCCCACAACTCGGTCGGTGGAAACCCACATTTTACCGAAAAGCAAAACCCAAGACCGACTCCCCCCAGGACTCGCCGTGCGGCCTGGAATGCAGAGTGAACGCCAGCTCAGGAGGCGCGTTCACAGGTCGCTCTGCAGCATTTCAAACCGGTTCTGACACAGAGCAGCGACGGGTGAGGTCATCGCCAAGGCCTGCTCCTCCCATTTTTTTATTTACTGAAGCTCCGACCCAGTGGACGTGTTTTTTTTTTTTTTCGGTTTTATCAGGGAATTCACACGATTACGCAAACCTTCCAAGCCCACCTTTTCCTTAAAAAAAAATGTTTTTATTGATTTCAGAGAGGAAGAGAGAGTTATAGCGAGATAGAAACATCAATGATGAGAGAGTTTCATTGATCGGCTGCCTCCTGCACGCCCCACACTGGGGATATCGAGCCGCAACCTGGGAATCGAACCCGGGACCCTTTAGTCTGCAGCTGACGCTCTATCCACTGAGCCAAGCCGGCCAGGGCCCACCTTTTCTTAACTGCGTCTGAATTCTACCCGACTTCCGCCCTGGGTCCCAGGATGGCTATGTCTTTGAAGAAAGGCGGCGGTTCCGAAGAAAGTTTACAGGCAAATAATCCACTTTTTATATTTTCCTGGGGTAAAAAGCAAGTCTTGCTTCTGACCAGTTCCCAAGTCCGGTGCAGAAATCTCAGCCACGCCGTGGGGAAACACACAACGACAGCGCTCCTTTTCTCCTCCTCATTTCTCTCAGGGCCACGGGGCCACGTGACTGTTTACAACGGTAACTTCGTTAGGTGGAACCTGCACACAGTGACTGTGACTTTTTGCTAGAAAATGGCATAAGTCCCAAAGGACTTAGCTTATCCTCAAAAAGGGTAAATAAAGCCGTAAACTCTTATAATAAAAAGAAAAAAAAATCTTAGGAAATTCTCGGGCAGAGCGGCATCGTAATTGCCCCCCTCCTGCCCAATGGCCTGCCGAGTGGGGCTGGGAGCCACAGGGACACTCAGGTGGGGCACGGAGTCCTGCTCAGCCCCCGGTGGGTGGATGAGGGTGCCCGCGGGTGATATCACCCCTCGGGCGGCGGGCCCTGGGCGTGGGTTTTCATTGCTGCCCATGGGTCCCAGGCTCCAGGCGGATGTGCTTCCTCCCGGTTCCGGCCCCGCTGAGTCATGAGACTCAAGTTGTCAGTGCCGACACCAGGGAGGTGTCCCCTGGGGTCCACAGGACACCCCCCCGGGGAGGGGGCCCCACATGGCCTCGCAGGCTGTGTCCTTTCCTCACGCTGACCCACCCGAATGCGTCCTGTCTCCGGGTCCCCTCCCCAACGACCTTCTCCCTATCACCCCTCCCTCGCTTAAGCTTCAGGGCCTCAGTGCAAGCCCCCTTCGAGGGGCCCACACAAGAGGCAGCTGTGTGTCCCGGCTCAGGTAAAGGGCCCAGCTGGGGGCGCGCCTCCCTGCCCATGCTCCCAGCCAGGCATCCAGACATCCACCTTAGCATCGGCATTTGGAACCCATGGGTCTTTTCAGGAAAGCGGGAGCCACTCTCCTGATCAGAAAAGAGAAGCGTGGTGGTGGGGGTGGGCGTTCGGTGGGGGGCGGGCGTGCGGTGGGGGTGGGCGTGCAGTGGGGGTGCGGTGGGGGGCAGGCGTGCGGTGGGGGTGGGCGTGCGCTGCCGGCTGCCACACCCCACGGTGAAAGGCTCTCCCTTCGGAGCAGCAGACAGAGCTGGGAGAGAGCTGGACGTTCAGGGCGGATCTGTCCTGTGAGCACAGCGCCCTGAGGGTGGTGACCCACTGCCCCGCCCGACCCAGAGAGCGAAAGGGGAATGGGGCGATGCCCACAGAGCCATGCAAATGAGACAGGGGAGCCGCTCCCTGTCCGGGAAGGCGGGGAGTGCCGCCCTGCTGAGCACACGGCTGTCCTGGGCCATCCGGGCTGCCGAGGGCCTGGCGCAGGCTGAAGTGCCCACTTCCACCCCGGGCGACAGCCTCACCTCCCGCCACTGAACGGGGCGGACTGAACGGGGCTCCGGCCGCGGGCTCCCTGGGCAGAGGCTGCACTGTCCCGGGGGCCAGTCCCGCAGCTTTTGGGGGCAGGAAGGCAGCCAGCAAGTCGGGCTCGCCTGTGGGGCTGCACGGAGCCGAGGAGTGACCACCAAAGACGCACATTGGGCTCTGCCCAATGAGACCAACGCACTAAGACACATGTCCCCTCTGGTGCTGCCCGCCCACCGAGTTCATGGCCGTGCAAGGGCGTCTGTGTGAGTCGGGATCCAAGGCTGAGAGCTGGCGGCTCAAGACACTCCCCCAGGAGGACCTGTGGAGTGAGGATGCGCCTGCCCCGTGTCGGGAGCCGCCGGTACCGGGGGCTGATGGCCTCTTCTCTGTCCCAGGGCATCTGCAGAGCCTGACGCTGGATTCGGGGAGGTGGCAGGGAAGGAGGCGTGGCTCCCCCCAAGGACCCCGTCTTCCCGCGGGGTCTGCAGGTGGCGAGAACCTGCCACGGCCCTTCCTGGGGGGTTTGTGTCGGTGGGAAGGAGGAGGAGGAGGGCCTCACCGCGTGTCTACCCTTTTCAACCTCCTCTAAAAGCAATCTGCAATCGCCAACTGTGTGGCTCAGTGGCTGAGCATCGACCTAGGAACCAGGAGGTCATGGTTCAATTCCCGGTCAGGGCACAGGCCAGGGGTGCGGGCTCCATCCCCAATAGGGGGCGTGCTGGAGGCAGCCGATCCATGATTTTCTCTCATCATTGATGTTTCTCTCTCTCTCTCTCCCTTCCTCTCTGAAAGCAATAAAAATATATTTAAAAACCAAAAAACCAAAAGCAATCTGTAATCATTGTAGAGTAAACTGAAGTAACAGAGTCCCACTTGGAGGCTGAGAAGTCGTTCTGCCCTTGAGACCAGAGGAAGGAATTGATGCGGGGCCTCTGAGACCGGAATTTTCTAGTAAAACCTCGGCTCTCCCTGCAGGTTTCTGCCATTTCCACCCAGTGACCACGAGCCCAGGATGGAACGCTCTTGCTGCAAGACAACCAACACGTAGAAAAGTGTGCGAGTGGAAAACGCACAACTTCGTGGATTCTTCACCAAATGCGTCCTTCTGTGTCGTCAGCACCGACACCGAGAAACGCGGCGAGGCCCGCTTTTCAGGAGACCCGCGAGAAGGCTGCTGTCCTTCAACCCAAGGCGGCAAAGCAGACCAGGGAGACAAGCCGAACACGGGAGGGGAAGCAGACCCCCGGCCACATGGGACTTGAACAGAATATAAGCAGCACACGCACATGGATCTGCAGACTACAGGAGGGCGCTGGTTTGTCTAATTAACCAACCCCTCTCTACTCTCCGTCTGTGTGTCTGTCTCTCCCTCCACCCTCGTTCCCTTTTCCTCCTCCTGCCTTCGTGGCCCTCCAATGTTAAGGACAAAAACATTTCATTTAGAAGAAAAATTAACTTCCAAGCATGTCAGACTCGCAGCCGGTGGGCTCATGTTTGACATGCTTGTGAAGGCTACGACATCTGTCCTGTCACCTCCCTCGCTGACTAACACGGTGAGCGTTCATCCTAGGTGAACACTGGATAGGACGTCAAACCAAGTATTGAGTCCTTTCCTCTAGCATGTGACCCTGGAAAGAGGGGACACCGGGGCGCCCTGAGCCTGTCCCACCACTTCCTGCGAATCTGTGATTCTTTAAAAATAAGAAGTTACCAACAAAAAGCTTTGCTACCGCAGCAAGCCACTGCGCTGTTTACACAGGGTGGTCAGGCTTTGTGTACAGTATGGCTTTTGTCTAAGGAACTAGAATTTTTTAAAAAGTCTTAACTTCTCTCTTAAGTAAAAGGATATTATTGAAAGAAATGAGGTCACCGTATTACGTTCACACAAATACCTACTCTAACGTGTCCTGACGGTGAGCTCAATGCTTAAACACATCACCCAGAGGCCACACAACAGTTAACATCCGTAATCCCTCCTTCCTAACCATGTTTTTTCTTCCCTTCTTAACATTAAAAAAAAGAAAAGCTAACCGTAAAGTTAACATTCAGAGAAAGTAAATGTTTGCCTTGCAGAGCCTTACAGGTGAGGAACGACGGCCGCTGCCCGCGGTGTCCCCCGTTTGCCAGCGGACCCCCTGCCCCGCCGCCCAGCCCCGCGTGGCTCCAGGACCTCCCAGGGGAGGACCAGCCGAAGGCGGCCCACCTTCCCACCCGCTGTGAGCACGTCCCATAAATCCTCTCGTGTTTAAAGCAGCTACGCCATCAGCAATGCCCGTCAGATAAATGATCATCGTTGAACTGTTAGCTTTTCCATTTTTGGTGTTTCTTGCAGCAAAAGCAATTTATTTTTACTCACAGATTTAAAACAACTTTAAAAATAACTTTTATATGCTGCTGCGAGGAACCAGCGTGTCTCCAGCACATGCTAATTCATGACCAGCCTGTTCTTTGCCAATGTGAGAACGAAGATAGAGAGAGAGATCGGCACTGTGTTTTCATGGTCCCACATAGCCACCTGCAGGCCTTCTTAGACGCACGAGGTGAAGAACGGGAGAGCTACGGCGATCGAGGCTGGGCCCAGGCGGACACGTGGGCCCCGTGCCTCAGAGCCACACGAGTGCACCACAGTCCACGGCACAGCTCAGCTCATTTCAGATCAACAGCACTAGAGGGATGACACATCAATCCTCTTCTCTCTTAGTGATTTTTTTTTTTTAGAGAGAGAGGGAGAGGGGTAGAAACATCAATGAGAGAGAAACATCATCGATGGGCTGCCTCCTGCACCCCCCCCCCCGCCGACAGGGAACGGAGCCCGCAACCTGGCCTGTGCCCCGACCAGGAGTCGAACCGTGACCTCTTGGTTCCTGGGTGTTGGGCGACACCCGCCTGCTGAAGGGGCCCAGGCACAGGGGAGAAAGGACGGCGGAGGAGACATGAGGACTGGGGCCTCCGCAGCCGCACAGGTGGCTTTCTGACCCCCGGCTCGGCGAGCCCCCAGCCCGCGCGTCCCGCCGAGGAAGTATCACCTTTCCTTCTCTGAGTCAAGAATGCGGGGACATTTCCCGCATTTTTCATAAATGACGCACACATTCCACTTCACGGCCAGAAAAACCCAAGGAGACGGAGACTCTGGGGAGAGCAGTCTGCACGGAGCGGCAGGCGCCTCCCTCCACCGTGTTCAAGTTCGTGTCTCGCCTGCGTTTGTGTTCGCCCTCAATGCCCAGGACCCTCCAGATGCCAGGGGCCTTGGCACCGTCTAGTTTACCCTCTGGAAGCTACTAGTAAACCCAGAAGGCAGGTCATCTCCTATCGTAACCGACCACTCATACAGGGGAAACTCCATTCAGCCGTGTCCTAGGAAAATACCTTTAGCAGCAGCACTTTGCAAGGTATGAGACATGCACATGCATGTTTGTATTAGAAATAATCCCAGGGAAGGGAAGGAGGGTGGGAGCGGGGGAGGGAGGGTAGACTGAGGCCCTACATTATTCTCACTCATAAATGGTTCCATGCACAACGTCCATTCAAGTCCCAGGAAGTGGCAGCCGATGTAAAGACACGAAGAGGTAACTAGAAAGTCTCGGGTTATCCATTAACTTGGCAGCAGAGCCCAGCCAAGGGCAAGTTCTCATTCGACGCATTTCAAAGCCCCTGAAGTCAGCACCGTAAACGCCAGCAGGTGCCAGGACGCTTCTTCAACAGCCACCGTGCGTGTGGCTGTGGCTCATCTGGCCTCAATCAAAAGCGAAAGCGAGGACAGTGGTTCCCTTGTCTAACTCTACTCAAATGCACGGAGTGAGAAAGAAAACGGGTTTTGCAAATTAGCACCGGAGCAAACTTGAGAGAGTTTGCCTGACGGCGGGTCTCGCTCGGACGCTGCAGCAGCGGCGGTGGGTTATGAAGTGTCATAACGGACGGGGCGACACTGACAGGGGGCCCTGAACCCTGCAGCTTCCAGAGTCAGTGCTGCTGAGGGGTAAGCAGCACCAGGTTTCTGACCCGGAAAACAAATCTCCCTGGAGAACTTGCTCAGACCCCGTTTACGATGGGAATTTCCCGGGCACCTTGCCGTCCCCAAGGCCCTGCACAGATTCAGTGACTGGATTCCGTCCCAGACACCACGACACGGATGCGTTTAGGGAAACATGCGGTTTGCACATGCAAATGCCGGCTGTCACCTGGGAGAGACTCTGCAGCACATCGGCTTCCCCCAGAGCAGTGGGTCCCAGCGGGGCACACGCCCACAGGGGGCAATTGGACTTTTAAGGGGGGCAATTCGAGCGAGTTATTCACAGGGAAATTTCTGCATTCCTTATGGTTCTAGGGGCCTCATAGACAATATGCAAATATATGCTGCGGCATATTTATGCACTTCAGTTCTCTATGATGTTTTGAAACTTTATTTGCTATTTTTTCCTATCACTTCGTATTATTTTTTAAACAAGTCCTCAGTGATGTCTTCCTCAGGGCTTCCACTGTCCTTTCCTTCTTTCATTTTCCTCTTTCATGGACGCCATGTTCTTTGGAAGCTTGTTTAGACCAAGTGAATGGCCTTTTAGGCTTCCTCCACGTGAACAGGAGCTCGCTTTTGAATAATAAGAATTCTATGTCACGGGTGGGGGATCAGGATTTTAGAGATGCTGACGGGGGGCGTGGCCAAAAGAAGGCTGGGAAGCAGTGCCCTAGAGCCTGGAGCGAGAGAAAGGAGCTGGAGCCAGCGGCCCCAGTGACGTCATGCAGGAGGAAACCCAGCCGCCGAAGCACGTGACGTCCCGCACGGGCAGGAAAACCTGCAGGTATCGCATTTCTGCCTTTGGAACGAAACCCTTCGTGAACGCTCTGCAAACAAGTGCTCAGAGCACAGAGGTCTAGGGGCTCTCTACTTCCGTGCAGCCGACCGCGCCTGGGAGCTCACAGCCCCGCCACAGGCTGTCCTTTGGCACGAATCTACCTGTTTGCGTCCAGGTGCTCTCTGCACCCACACAGGCGGGGCTCCGCGCCTCCCAACGGTGACTCAGGAAGTGGGGATCTTCGAGCTCACAAGCGACTGGGGCCCAATCCTCCGGAAAAGCATTTTCCGAGTTCGCGTGACTCAACACCGATGACTGAGCCGGGGATCACGCCGGCGTTCGCCTCCTTTCTCTGGGCCCTCGGTGGTAGGCGTCCCACGGAGGGTGTGAGGTCGGTGTTTGCTTATTCATAACAAGTTTTAGGGACAAATCACGGGATTGGGGAGAAATGTTAAAACTGTCAACTGTAATCCAGGCTCTAGTTCAATTCTTTACATCTGGCCGTTACTTTAAAAACACACACAAAGAAGCCAAATGACCGTTCTGATTTTTAAATGTAAAGCGTGTCACCTGGCGGGCATTTTCCTTCGGATGAGGTCAGTGCCCTCGGGCCGTTTAGAGAAATAAAGCAGGGAATTCTGGGGGCTGGCCCCGGCCCACAGGTCTCTTCTCTTCTTTCCTTGTTTGCAGTCCAGCCCTCCTTCGGAGAAGCTGCCCCCCAGGAGATGGAACCAGCCCCCCTGCTGGCTCCCACTGAGCCCCCAGATCACACCTGGGATAAGCCATCGCACCTCACTGAGCCGCTCAGGAGTCTCCCCGCTCAGCTCCTCCAGGAGATGGGTCCTTCGGGAACCTTGTTCTTTTAGGGTAAACCCAGGGCCCAGCAGGAGGTCGGCACTGAGAGCGTCCCTGCTCCTCCGGCCCTGGACTCGGGTGCGTCTCAGATGAGAACGGGGAGTCCTTTCTGCGGACTGGCAGCCGTGGACACACACGGTCCACAGAGCACTGACAGGCGCTATTGATTATTGATCAGCTGCCGATCACTGCCATGAGCGGGCTGCTGGCCACAGCTGCCCAGAACCCAGCCTCGCTCCATCCCATCGGGGTGATGACAGGGCGTGTGACAGGCTGGGGGCGGGCTGTTCCCCAGCCAAAGGCAGTATCTGCAAGGGGATTCCCCAGTGAACAATAGTTCAAGGCCATGCTCTCCTGGGCTCCAGACCCTCCCGCTAGCGCCCCCTGGACCTTCCCAACTGAGCCCCTCGAATCCGCCCAGTGACTCGGGTTGTCCTAAGAATAATGCACAGCCCCCAGGTGGACTCAGTCTACCCAGGCTTCCCGCCAGAAGCCTGTGTGCCCCCTGGGTCTGCATCTCTCACTCCTTACACACAGTTCACTCTCCCACCGGCCTGAGCGAGCGGCTCCTTCCGCACTCCCATCGCTCCTGCATCTCCATCTCTGCTCTGTGGCCTGCACTGCCCTCCCCGGCTCCATGTTGCCCCACACCCACTCCCCACATCTCATCCAGGTTCCTAGCTCAGAGCCCTGCGGCCACCCCGTCTCACACCCGGACGGCGGAGCTCCGAAGCTCTGAGAACTGCAGCCTCACCACCAGTCCCCTCTGTCTCTCCTGTCGCGGTACCGAGCTCCGGGCCTCGGCAGCGCTGGCTGCTCCTGGCGCGGCTCAGGGAATGGCCTTCGTGTCGCCTTCCCCGGCAAACACCCAGCGCTCTGCAGGCCCCAGTGAGAGACCCTCCCCTGCGGGCTCCACCTGCCCCGGTCCAGGCGGAGCTAAAAGCAAAGGCTGGTGCGGTTGGAGGCTCAGCCTACAGACCGAAGGGCCTGGCTTTGGTTCCTGGTCAAGCCATGTACTTGGGTTGCAGGTCCGATCCCCAGCCCCAGCTAGGGAGCATTTGGGAGGCAATCGGTGTGTCTCTCTCACATCAATGTTTCTCTCTCTCTCCCTCTCTCTCTCTCACCCCCTCCCTAAAAAAAAAAAAAAAAAAATGGGAAAAATATCCTCAGGTGAGAATTAACAAAAATTAAAATAAAATAAAATAAAATAAAATAAAATAAAATGAAGCAAAGGCTCATCCCAGAAGGCTGCCCGGTGCCGTCGGACCCGCCGCTGCTTCTGCAGGGTCTCAGGCTTGCTACCTGCAGCTCTCTCTTCCCCTAACTGACTGCCGGACACTTGAGAGCAAGTCCCCGTGTGACTCACCCGCAGCTCAGACCATGCACGGAACAGCCCAAGTCGCTCCCTGTGGTTCGAACACGAGGAAAAGAATGCAAACAAAGCCCGAGCCGTCATAGGTAGCGATGCGTGTCCTCACGCTGAAGGACAAACAGCCGCGGTCCCCTTACGTAACTGTTTACCCCAGCTCAGGGCCATGTGCAGGCGCAGGAGAAGCCGGGTGTGTGGTGGGAGCATTTCGGGCTGTGGACAAGGCCTTCCCCTCCAACCGCCAGGCCCCGAAACTGCAATTCAAGGTCTCGCTCATGAGACGTTCCAGATGGCGTCGTCGGAAAGGACGCTTGGGCTGTGGGGCTTCCTGGGAGAGCCCGCCAGGACAGGACGCAGTGTGGAACCCAGAGGGAAGCCCTCCCCTCCCTGCTCGCCGCACACACGCCCTCTGAGCGCGCTGCTGGCCCAGGCAGGAGGGAAGTGGGTTTTAAGACACTGTGCAGAGGCCTCGTCGGTAACAGCCAGCCGGCTGATATTCCACCGTGGAGGCTCCCAGACCGCGTGTCCACCCCAGCCCTCCGCCTCCAGCAGCCCTGGGGCACAGCTCCCAGCTCCCGGCCCCCGCCACCTCTCCTGCTCCCGGCGGCTCGGGGAACTTTCTGGACACCTGAATGGAGTGTGTCTACCTAAATGCGTAGGAAGAACATTGGACTTCATGGTCCCGACGAAGCGAGAACTTCAGTCAAACTTGTTATCTGACATGAGGGGGTGACGCCTGGATCCTGGCCCGAATCCCAACTGATCTGCCTACACCCGGGGCCAGAGGGCAGACCCCCCTCAACTGCTGTGCAAAGAGCCAACTGCTGCGATTTTCTGAGAAAGGGCAACCTTTTAGGGGGAAAGTGAGAAAGAAGGTGTGCGCAGGCGCGATGTCACATGGGACCGGCCCCCGTGACGAGCCTCCTCCGCTACCCTGCGTGTGTTCATCGTTCAAGAATAAACCCGTCGAAATGCACCGAGACCAAAACTGCTTCTCATCACAACTTCAAATGTCCACAAAGGACAGAAGGAGACAAAATCAAAAGCCTTCCGCGGCGATGAGCGGCCCCGCCCAGTTTTCTCATAACCGTACCTTTCCTCAGAGCGGGCGCCTGTGAGTAAACCTCACTCCAAGGAAGCCCACGTCTGCTGTGCTAGGTCTCAATTCAAACAGAGCCACAAACACGACCCGCACGGCAGGCCACGGGGCGCACGGAGGCCACGTGATTCCCCCGGCGGGGCCTTCAACCCATTGAGTGTCCCCGACACTCTGACCCCACTGCCCATTCCAGGGCCGGGGTCCCCGTGTGGGGTGCTTCCCTTCAACACCCACAATCACCCAGGTAAGACGAGCGCTGGCTGCCACTCCTGTCACTAACCTCCAGACACTATCTGCGGGTCCCAGAGCTGAGATCAAAGCAAAAACAAGAGAGTATTTTCTCTCTAAACAGGGCGGGACCCTTCATCGTTGCTGACACGGCCTCTACAAACATTTCAGAACGCGTCAAGTGCTGGCAGGGCCCTTCGGAAGGGAGCGCGCTGGAGCTCGGCAGAGTATGTGACACAGCGCAACTCCGACACTAAATATCTGAAGCCAGAAATACATGAAGACAGTCAAAAGTCAGGAATGTGTTCGGAGGCGGGGCTGCAAATGCATGCCTTCTCGGAATACCGCCCAGTCTTCACCTAGGCGTTCTGCAAGAGCCAGGGGCTTGCTCAGCAATCGATGGATCTCCACAGATCGCCCGAGGGATGGAGCCAGGCCCAGACTGGTGCTGACTGGGCGACTGAGATGCCTCCGGGACAGGCGGCCAGCCGACCGCAGAGTGACTGTGAGCAGGAGTCTAGACCAGGGACCGGGCACCCGGTAGTCCTCCCCAGGGACCACCCTGAGGAACCCAGTCCCCAGTCCTGTCCCTCCCTGGCATCGGCGCTCTCCTAAGGCCAGAACTCACAGGCGGCGAGGCAGAGGCGGGAGGTGACTGAGGGAGGGCTCTGGGGCAAGAAGGCCTGAGTGTGAACCCTGGTTCCGCCTCTTCCCAGCTGCCCGGAACTCACTTTACTTCTCCGACCCCCGTTTCCCCAGACATCACGAGAGCACCGCTTCCTGTGCCTGATGCAAGGGTTAAAAGGACCGAGAGGACCGGCGAGTCCATCTCTCAGAACCAGGCCAGCCTTTTCTCTAAAACAAGGACGTTTCTTGAACAAAACTGGCCGCACTTGTTTGACATGGGTCTTTACCACTCTCTGTCAAAAGCCACAGCTTGTATTTTTTAGACTTTGCCCCTGAAACGTTGGTCTTTTTCTGTGACTCTAACTGAACGACGCTGGCCCGCCTACTCCCGCTGCTGGTTTTTTGTTTTTTTCCAGGAGCATCCTGTTTTAAGCGAATACAGAACTAACAGGCAAATTAAGTGGTATTTATATTTTTTTTCCAAAACAAATCTCCCTGCACTAATCGTCGTGTTCAAAGGGATAACAGGAGGAGCTGGGGGTGTTTCTGGAGAAAAGGGGTGAGTTAAGGTGCCCCAAGAGTTTGATGTCACTCAGGACAGGGTCCGGGCAGCAGACTGGGAGGCGCAACCCCCTCCCGGCCACAGGGATTCAGGAGCCGGAAGGACCAGACCCTGGGGGGCAGGGGTGGGGGGCGGCGGCGGCGGGATGGCCCAGCAGGGAGTAGACGCCCATCCCTCTCGCAGGAGCACAGCTCTCAGGGAGCAGAGGAGCCCACGGTTATGGAAATCACCCCCAGCTCCTGTTCCCACATTTTGCAAGAGGCTTCAAACTCCAGATGTTCCCAAAGAGCCCTTTGCGTCGCCAGCTAATCTTTCCGGAGTCTGTACCAATCCTCTCCTCTGTGCCAATGATTGCCCGCACCTGGCAGCCGCTCCCCGCACCTGGCAGCAGGGCAGAACCACCTGAGGAGCTCCGAGCAACCCCCGCCGCCCGTCTCACCCCGGACAGACGGAGGAAGCCGGCCTGTCTGGGGGTGGGAGGCAGGCTTCGGGTTTTATCTGCTTTGCTTTGGTCTAAAATCCCCAGGGATTCTCATTTGCAACCAAGTGTGGCAACCAAAGCTTTAGCCCAAGGAACGCGCTCGGCCCCAGCCCCCACTCCCCGCGCCGATGACCTCAGCGGCAAGCAGGGACCTGACTCCTGCGACCGGCTGCGCGATGTTGAAATCGCGCAATTAAACCTTCCGAGGCATGTTTCTTGTTTCTCACCGTTGAGGGGGGGATGGCCGGCAGCCCTGGGGCCAGACCCGCTCTGGTCCGCGGTGGACGCTGGGCCCACGGGAGCCACAGACACCCATCCGCTTTGGCCAAAAATTAACTCGAATATTTTGGTTGGCTCAATGTCAGAACCTTCCGAAAGCGAAAAGAAACCTCCCCAAGAGAAACTCGGGATCCCGAGGAGGAAAGTTTGCTAAGAAAAAAAAAAGGCGGGGACCCGATCCCCAGGAAATTAGGCACCAGGACCCCGCGGGCCGCCCGGCTGGTCGCAGCCCTCCGGCTCCACCACGAACCCAGAGCCGCGACCCGGGCCTGCAGGTGGGGGCACGTCTGGGGGTCCCCGGAAGCGACCACTGCACCAGACCCCACGGGCCCTGGGGACGCGGGAGACCTGGAGGGAGCTCGGGGGTCTGCGCTCCCCACTTTTGACGGAAGAGGACACCACGTCCCTCCCAGGCAGCCACAGGGAGTCAGCGACCGAGACCCGCACTCGGCCTCCCGGCCCGGCTGCAGCTGCACCCCGGGAAGGGACCCGCGAGCCGGTTCCGGGGGGACGGCGCAGTGCAGGGAGGCCCCGAGGGTCCCCGAGGGAGGCGCGCACTCCCGCCTCCCTTCCCGAGGCTCCGGGACCTGGGACGCACGTG